>NC_137069.1:51844881-52014881 GCF_032717465.1 Coenobita brevimanus | reverse complement strand
ACACACTTTCATGCAAACGTACATATATATATAATAATTTTAATCTTATTTATTTTTATTTTTTTTTGTATTTTTATTTTTTTAATTTTTTCTTGGTTTTTTATTTTTTATACCTTATAATATAAAGACAAACTAATCTAAAGACCCTAAAACTAATCACCTAACAGACAAATCGCTAACCTATACTAAATCCTACAGAGACAAATAGCTAGACCTACACTAATGGTAAAAATACCTCGACTAACAATAAATATACATATACTCTATCTATCTATGAGTGGGTGTACTGCGGACATAACTAGAAGAGATTTTGATGAAACTTGGCAGGGTGGTTGAAACTGGGTCACAAATGGGTTCCTTTCAATTTCATGTCGATTGATAAATTTTTATGGGGATGTTTGAGCCCTTAATACTGTAATTGTTACCACAGGCTCTACTCGGAACGCGTCGAGTGGGATTGTCCAACATCGAAGCAGCTGTTTGTCAGTTTCGGGCGGCAGGGGATGTAGTTAAAAGATGGACAACATTTTAACAGTTAAATATAAAAATAAATAAATAAATAGTGTTTTCCTAAACAAAATGTATATCATTAGCGCTCTATACAGTTCTGCGTGTAATGATACAAATACTATTACTTGCAAATGAACTGATTTTCAGGCAGGCGGTGGCAGAATCGGCCTGCAGTCGTAATGGACCAGGTTCGAATCCCGGCTGGGGCAGAGAACAGTTTAAAGTTTTGAATTTCATGAAAAGCAGACTTTCTGATTTACCAGAGGACCTACCGACATGTCATAAAAGTATCCTCGCTAATACCAGTACACAAGTTTTGGATGAGACAGCCCTAGCATGTATTCAATATCGATGGTGGGTGTTAGTGCCGAAATGGTGACATGTGATGTAGGAGGACTACTGGGCCCCAAGGAGGACTACTGGGACTTGGGAATAGGCTCTGAAGCCTTTGGCCAGAGTCGGACACGTAAAAAAACAAAAAAAAATGAAAGAACACCGGGCAAGCGGCGGGTGGGGGGCGTCAATCACTATAAACTGGTCATCTTCGACTTATAATTGCTACAGTGGAAATAGCAGTGGTGATAAATTGTGCATTCTGCTGTGTAAACAGGTACCCTATTCAATCAGCCTTTCTGCTGAAACTGTGAGATGACTGAAACTGAAACGGTGTACCTGCAAATGACTGAGATTCGAGGGTGAAGCTGGAGAGTCTTCCGCAGGGACAAGTATGCATCAGACTGGAAGTGCCGCGAAGTCCTTGTGTGTGTGTGTGTGTGTGTGTGTGTTTTATATATATATATATATATATATATATATATATATATATATATATATATATATAAATATATATATATATATATATATATATATATATATATATATATATATATATATATATATATATATGTGAGAGAGAGAGAGAGAGAGAGAGAGAGATTACGGTTATAACTTGGTGATTTTTTGTTCAAATAAAAGGTAGCCTGTATCATAAATTGATGAAATATTGTTTAAAACAAAGAAAATAGCCCTCATTCCTCTGTTTTACAAAAGTCACCCCCAAATAAAAAATGGATTACCATATATTTAACGTCACCACACGCAAGTTTCATCACTTTCTTAATCTTTATTTAAACTTTATATAACCTTATAGACTTGCACAGAAGATTTTAGAACTGTTTAGACTTTTCTAAAACAGTTTGTAACATTTTAGTATGGTTTAACATTGTTTAGAACATCCTAGAATAATCTAAATATTATAAATAGGGACGCAGTTTTCAGCATCTAACAGTTATCTTCGCAGTTTGCAGGTGAACAGTCAGCAAAATAATTGCTTAGTGTGTTACTGTTATAAATTAATTTTTTTTTGTTTTTCAGGTAAGCATGATGTCGCACAAAAGAGGTGATACTATCGTACAGAAGAACAAGGATGTCTGGACCAGTAATTTGGTGCGGTTCCAGCAGTCACATAGAAGAAGAGGAATTGTGTCTTTAGAGTTTAGAAGAATCTTCATTAGAAGAAAAATGCAGAATGCCAAAGCAAATGCAAGTTACTGGACGTTACCAGTTTCCTGGAGCAAAAATCAAATTATGAAATGTACGAATAGTCAAAATTTCCAAAGAAAGTTACAAAAAATCGGAAAATAAATTGAACTTTCCACATGTGTCAGATCAAGCAATACTTGTATAAGCACAGCGTGACAAGGTGCAAAATCTTACGATGAATGTGTCAAGAGGGGAAAATATGATGTCCTAAATAAACTTTTTGATATCACAAAAGTAAATGGTCAGCGGTTATCCAGTGAAGATAAACAACTCTACCACCTACATGCGCAAAGCAAAGGAGAAGTGGGGTACTCAACAGGTCAGGTTGCAAGTAAGGAAACCATTCACCCTTCAAAAAGACGAAAACTGCCTGATGAACCTACAGTATATTACCATCGTCATCTTACGATCTCTCATCTAGTGGTAGTTGCACTGAATCTGATGACAGCGAATATAAGGATGAAGACGAGACTAATCATTCACCAACTAGAAAACACAACAGAAGTAAAGTTGCAACTAACTTGATGACAACCGCTGGAGTATCGACAAATAAAGTTGCTAAAATATGCAAACAATTGTCACATGATGGTATTGACATGAAAAACTAAAATCACAAGTTTGTTAATGGAACAGAAGAGATCCTCCGTAAGTCAGGATGGAGAGATGACATGAAGTTTTTGTACCATTTAATACGAATGTTTAGATTCTTTGAAGAAAAAGAGCATTTTCCTTTGATTAACTTTCACAAAATTCCAAATGTCAGTAATGCGAGGTGGAATTCAAGAGCAATTCTCGCTATCCTTGCATTCATTCTTATACCTATAACAAGGAAGACTTTGGAGAAGATATGCAGATTCATTTCGTACGAATGGGCAGAGTACTGGTTTACTAATCAGATGTACAATGAAAATGACTTCAAGAACTTGTCAGAAATATTGAAACCTTACCCCCCCGAAAGAAAAATACTAAACTCCCTGCAGAATCACTGGAAGCAGGAGCCATCCTTACTTAAGATACCAAGAAGTAATCAGTGTGCAGAACGTGCAATCAAAGTGATGCAGGAACTTTATGCTGCCTACAGAAACAAAGCCAAACTGCAACTTAGATTTATTCTAGGTAATAAACAGTGATTTTAAGTATTAATGAATTTATATAAGCTTTTTTTTTAATTATTATTATACATATAAATCTACACTTCCAAAAATCGAATTATTTTTTATTTCGGGGTGACCCTTTTTTAAAATTGAAAGGAATAACGGCTTTCTTCTTTGTTTTTTAGCAAAAGTTCATTGACTTGAGGTACAGGGACAAAAGGTAAAAAAGTTATATATATATATATATATATATATATATATATATATATATATATATATATATATATATATATATATATAAACACCATCATCATCTTCAGTTATTTGTTTGGCTGACAAGTCGGTATAACATATACCATCTTCAGAGCCTAAAAAAAAAAAAAAAAAAAAAAAAAGACTGTAGGATAAGATTAACGAAAACTACACTTAAAAATTAATTCAAAAGAGAATCTATCTATCTATCTATAGCCCGACGTCTTAATCCCGCAAAGGGTAGCCGCAGACAAAACGCCTCCAAGTCGCTCCGTCACCCACCATTTGACTACCCTCCCCCCAACTCACTCCCCCCTCCCTCATATACCTCTCAACTCCATCACTCCACCTCATCCTCGGTCTACCCCTCCCTCTCCCTCCCTTCACCTCACCTACATACACCCGCTTAGTCAGTCGTTCAGTCTCCATTCTCTCCACATGCCCAAACCACCTCAGTGTATTTCTCCTAATCTTCTCAACCACATCCACATCCACCCCACAACGTTCCTTCACCTCTTCATTCGTCAACCTGTCTCTCCATGTCACACCACATGCTCCTCTCAAGTAACTCATTTCCACTGCTCTCACTCTGACTTGTTCCCCTCTTGCAAGGTCCACGCCTCGCTTCCATACGTCAGGGTGGGGATCACAATACTATCATGCAGTGACTTCTTAACTTCCATACTCACCTCCCTATTTCTCATCACTGCTTTCAGTGAACCAACAACCTTCCTTCCCTGCTGTACCCTTTCATGCACTTCATCCCCCAAAGTTCCATCCTTACTCATCACACTGCCCAAGTACTTGAATGCACTCACATTCTTCATATCCTTACCATCCAACCTCACTGTACTAGAGAAGCAAAGATAAATTGGGTCCAGTTTTAAATGAACAGAAGCAATGAAACATACGTAAGAAAAAATGCATAAAATAAACTGAGAAACGCAACTCTAAACTTAGGTCAGTAATAAAAATAGTGCATGAAATAATCATGACTTGCTGCAACTTATTAGGTACAAACAGTGTAAATAATAAGCAATGCAGTCATAATTATAATCCCATACAATATCATCTCTAGAGTGCATAAAATAACACACACACACACACACACACACACACACACACACACACACACTTAAAGATCAATAAAAATTAGAGTGTCCCCCAAGGGGGTAGTCACACCAGCCGCGAGCCGATACATATCTAGCGCGGCTCGGAATATGACCTTGACCTTGCCTTACTTTCACCAATTTCGAACTACTCCGAGATTTTCATTCCCATAACACACCTGTAAAATTTTGTTATGATATCTTGAGCGGTTGCAAAGTTATCGTGCTAACAGACACACAGACACACAGACTGTCTTAGACAGCTCGATCCATGGGACCCCTTATACATGCGCTCCACTGAATATAATGAGTAAGGCGGCACAAAAATTGCATCTCACCGAAACTATGTGGCAGGGAGGTGAGATTATTTGCCACAATCCTCCTAACGAATCATGAATTCTATTGAAAATGATTTGACTGGCGTTCCCGTTGGATCAACGTCTACTAAAGATCCATCTGCAATGCCTGCTGTGCTTATGGGCAGTATGCCAAAGAAAGTGAGTAGGCACTGTCTGGGAAATTTAGAGACCGGGACATAAAAAAAAAAAAAAAAAAAAAAAAAAATGAAATCCATGAAGATCTACATGTACAGTGCAAGAAGCCTCGCAGAAGATTACAAACTTGATAACCAAAATGACTGAATTAGAAAAAAAATAGCTGGGATATTCTAGGTTTGAGTGAGATCCACAGAAAAGAAGAAAAAGCAATTCAGCTCCAAGACAGCAACCATCTATGTTACTACAGAAGAAAGCAAAACAAAGAGTCAGTGGTGTAGGACTTCTAATTAATAGAAATCATGCAGACAACACTTTTAAATTCAGCAATGTATCCGACAGATGGATTATAATTATACTATGCAAAAAATACACCCTGAAATAATACAAGTATATGTACCGACTTCCCAAAGATCAGATGAAGAATTTGAAACATTCTATGATGACATCTCCCAAATAATGGAAGAAGAAAAGACCAGCTATATTATACTCACGGGAGACTTCAGTGCAAAAAGTTGAAAAAAAAAAAAAAAAAAAAAAAAGGGAAACATGTATGGAAAAATTTGGAGTGGGAGAAAGCAATGAAAGAGGAGAAATGGTGGTAAATTTTGCTGAAATGCATAACATGAGAATAATGAACACACTCTTTCACAAAAGAAAAAGGAGAAATGGACCTGGAGATGTCCAAATGCAGAAACATGGAATGAAATCAACATCATTATAACAGATAAGAATGAAACGATCATAATTGTGACGGTTATCAACAAAGAAAATATAGAAAGTTGCCATAAAATGATGAGTTCCACAGCCAGATTCAATTTCAGAAGTGAAAGAAAGATGATTAAATATAGAAATATATGCCCAAACAAAGCAGCCTTTCAGTTAGAAATAACAAACAGATTTCAGGCTCTAAGTTATGCTGAGTGTGACATTGATGAGCTGAATGATACAATAACAACAGGTCTGGGCCTAAGGGAATCAGTAACGGTAGCAGGGAAAACTAATACAACCAAAGCCAAGAAGTATTCAGAAAAGACATATGAGCTCATGAAAAGAAGAAAGAAAAGGAATGTAAAAACAAAGATGAAACAGAATGAGAGGAATAAAATAAGCTTACTGCCAAGAGACAGAGAGAAGAAAAAAGAAAGAGAAACATGGATCAGATCAAAGAAACCATCAAAAAATAAAAATCTGAAACAGGTCCTCAAATATGACACTAGGACAACAACAAATTATATAACTGAAAGACAAAAGCTGTGAAGTCGATAAATGCAGAGATAAGATGGTGAAAAGAGGTGAAGAATTTTACAAAGAACTGTATGCATCAAAGACAACAAATAACTTTTCAGTTGACACAAGTGAAATACCTGAGGTAAAGCCAACCGAAGTAACATTTCTCTTAAAAATATGAAAAGAGGGAAAGCCCGAGGAGAAGATGGAATGGTAGCAAATTACTGTTTGGTGCAGGAGATAAAGTACAAAACAGGCTCGCCCATTTATTTACTTACTGTATAAAATAGAAGAAAATTCCCAAAACATACTGGTATCCAACAGTTATTTTACTTTACCAAAAAAAAAAAAAAAAAAAAAAAAAAAAGGCGACTCAACAGATCTTAGTAACTATCGACCCATTAGCTTCTTATCAGTTATTTACAAACTCTTCACTAAAGTCCTTAAGAACAGAATAACAACAAATCTGGAAGAAAACCTCGTGAGCAGGCAGGATTCTGAAGCACGTATTCGACTACTGATCATCTACAAACAGTGAATCAGCTAACTGAGAAAACTACAGAATATAATAAACCACTGTGCTTAGGTTCTGTTGATTACGAGAAGATTTTCGATTCAGTGGAGCACCATGCAATTATATATTTATTGCCAGAACAAGAAGTAAATGAGAACACTTTAAAACTGCTCAGAAACATATGAACAGGGAGCTGCTGCAGTTAATTATACATAGACTAGGTAAATATTTAAAGCAGACAAGGGCGTGCGTCAGGGAGATACAATTTCACTAGAACTGCTGCATGCTGGAAAGAATTTTTAGAAAGATGGACTGCGAAAACTAAAGAGTAAAAATAGATGGAGAAAAGTTAAACCATTTAAGATTTTCAGATGACATCACCCTAACCTCAGAAAAAGCAGAGACACTGTAAGAAATGTTAAATGACCTGAACAGAGAAAGCCTTAAGGTTGGTTTAAAGACGAACTGGAGTTAAATTAATATTCAGTCCAAATACACCAAAGAGCGTCATCAGAATACGCGAAGAAATTCTTGAAGAAGACGAGGAGTACAATTAATTGGGCCAAATACTAAAATCAACGAAAGACCATGATACCGATTGCGAAATAAAAAGACGCATTGCAATTTGATGGGAAGCTTTCGGTAAAAATAGACATCATGGAAATTAGCTTACCAATAAATATGAAACGAAAAGAATAAAACGAATGTATAATTTCAGCTAAGACGTACGGTTGTGAGACCTGGAAACTGACAAAATCCATGGAAAATCAACTAATCAGATCTTAAAGAACAATTGAAAGTTCAGTGTCTGCATATCTTTAAGACATAATTATGTACTTGGGTGATAGAGCAGACTGAAGTTAAAGACATTATAAAAGTTATAAAAGATCGGAAATGGAGGTGGGGAGGTCGTGTAGCATGAATAACGGATAACCGATGGAAGAATAGGCTGACTGACTGGACACCAAGAGATTGTAAGCGTAGCAGAAAAGAGGCAAACAAGAGGTGGAGAGATGAGACAGAGAAGTCTGAAGGCAAAACGTGGCAGAGGTTGGCTCAGTCATGGAAATCATGGAGATGACTGGGGGAGGCCTTCGTTCAGCAGTGAACTTGCGATGGTGGATAATGATGATTGTGATTATATCTATCTGTCTATCTATAAATACATAGATATATCCCTGTCTATATCCACACACACACACACACACACACACACACATATATATATATATATATATATATATATATATATATATATATATATATATATATATATTCGAGTATAACAGAAGATTTAAGCTCTTCATGAATCACATCCTTGGCCATAAAGAATTTACTGGAGAGTGCAAAAGCCCTTGAAAACTTCCATTAGTTTTACATGTGGATAGAATTCACGTAAGCATGCTGGTTAAACGTTTACGGAGTGAATAGCTGCCTTTCTAGCAAAAACAATGGGGAAATAAATCACATCTCAAGACACAGTAGGTGACTTAACAGATGGGCATAGTAATTTACTCAGTGTTTTATTGATATACACACCAATGAAATTTAATGAGAATTCGTTCTTATGTAGTAAATTTCTCAGGTATCATAGTTCAGCATCACTCTTAAGGTAGTCAAACCATACGCGAAAAGCTCCTGCAGCAACTGTTATCACCAGAATTCGTTTGTATTCCATGGAAAGAAAAATGTGAATTTTGACACGGACCCGTGACCGTTGCTTTCCTGTATGCGGACGTCGTGAAAGAAGTGGACTGCATATTTATCTTGATATCGAGAAAAAAAAAAGCATGTTATTATCCTCGGTTTCAGAAGTAATGTTTTCTAATATTGTTACTGAGGTATCAAGTCTAGTTTTCCGCTAGACTTCTTACATTGTATGTGTAGTTTTTCATGTATTTCTTTTTGTTTAATGTTGCAGTCTTTGATTTGCCGAGACAGTGCTGACTCACTTTCAGTAGTACACTGCCTGTAAGCACAGGAAACATTGCAATCAGACCTTTAGTAGATGAAGATCCAACAGTAATTTCCATAAAATCATTAGCAGTAGAAGTCATGTTTGGTTGGGAGAATTGTGGTAAATAATCTCACGTCCCGCCACATACATGCCGGTGATATTTAAGTTTTGTGCCACCTTATTCAGTGTATTCTGTGGAGCTCTAAAATTTTATAGCAGGTCCCTTGGTCTGTGTCGTTTAAGATGGTACGTCGTATATCTAGAGGAGTTCCCCTATTGGAAACAATATGAAAAACAATATTAACACACAAACATACCTGATTAGTGAGACACATGAGCTTGTCTGAACTTGCTTATCCACTGTATGTTAGGAGGAATTCTGGCCAAACGCACTCATGTCTTTATCAACATTTATCAGTCTTGACGTTTTCTTACTTTTTTAGGTTAGTAAGCAACGAGACCCCTACTTCACACAAATGAGGTAGAAAGCTGCAGAATATTTATTATTTTTTTTTTTCAATTAATTATTATTATTTATTTTTTTTGCCATTTGAGTATTTTGTCCTCAATGTGAATCCAAAAGTTTCATGTGACACTTCCATGTACTTGAGTTTTAGAATGCGGTCATCATGGATGTCTGTTAGTTCCCCTTCCTCACTGAGACTAGGATTCTGGTTGTCTGATGCACGATGAATGAATCGATTTTGCAACTAATTGTCACTTTCAACACACATGTTTGGGAAATAGTGTTCAATGCTCTTATCTAGGCTTCCAAGTTGCTCACATATGAGTGGAGCAATGTTTTTGGTGTTTGTATCAATAGCCTATCGAAACATAGCCAAGTTATTCTCTTACAGTTTAAAATTCAAGAGCTTCATTTTTCCCTCTGAGCAGTCATTTCGTATGCAGAACATAACTTTTAATTTCTCCCTTCCAAGCCAGTATTGACCTTGTTCAGGTGTTCAAAAATATCTACCAAGTAACACTGCTTGGCACACCAGGTTTCATCAATTAGTAATTCAAAACATTCAAATCTCTCTGTGAGAGAAAAGAAGGCAAGCAATACCTTCCTCAATTCATGTACTTGAGACAACACCTTTCCTCATGATATCCATCCTACTTATGTCTGGAGGATATGGCAACATGAGAAGACCCCGTTTCTTCACGAAGCAGGGAAAACAATCGTGACTTTAATGGTCTGCTATTAATAAAGTTAACCATTTGTACAATGTCAGATTTCAGTTTGTGTCCAAGAGTTTTGGCACCAGGTGTTTTGCGGTGCAAAAAACAAAGTATTGTAATCGTGTCTGATTTTTTTTTCTCTTTTTCCACAAATGATACAAAACCTTGCCCTGACTCTACAACTGAAGGAGTTTTATTCGTGCAAAAACACAATTAAGCGTGATTTTCCTCCAACGTATGTTGGTTCATCAACTTAAAAATCATATCTGTTTCATTCTCATATAAATTCACAAATACGTTTTTTGATATCAAGTGACATTTCCTTCACTCATTTACCAGTTGTACTGGTATCAGAGAGGTATTTTCCTCATTTTTTTTTCAGCTTCATATCCAAACGACGTTTGCACAATTGCACATCAAGATGGATGGATGAGAATTTCAGCATTTGTATGGTGCTACAAAGTTTAGCCTATTAATTCTGCTAATAAATAGCTAACTTCTTGAGCCCTCTCTTCTACTTTAACTTTCTGCTCAAAACCAAGCATTTCTTAATTATTTTCATTTAAAAGTCTTTGAATGTTATCCAGAGGTTTATCGGAAAGGTGAATATCCTTTGTAGGTAAATGTTCCATTTTACTAGGGACCATGGGTTCATCTGATAGTTTCATACCATAAGTAACACATTTTGGTTTAAGACCAAATTAATCATCATGCCATGTGAACCCTAGTGTTAAGTAGCTGTCCTAGTATGAGCGACGTGGTATACGTTTGCAAACCCTTGCCTGTGTCTTAGTTACACTTGGGGCAGTAGGACAAGGCTTATCGTCAACTATCACTTCACCTACAAGCTTCTTCGTTTTCTGGAGCTTCTTCGACATAAGTACGATTTTTAATGATGAAATTATCCATTTTCCAGGTTTTGGAAGCTTTTCGTGCTGAAATAAAGGGTGCAATTTCCATCAGTCAAGCAAGGCCACACTGAATGGCTGTCTGGGCCTACACAGTGCATTATTACCGTTTCACCTCCTTGCATCCGGAAAATTAAGATGCCTCTAAATTTCCCGTCAGTGTACAGCTGTACAAAAAAGTATCGTTACAGTTTTGTGCGAAACAACATGACAAACGACGATGGCTTTTGAAATACAGGCCTAGGGGGTTGGAAAATGGTGGTGCCCCTGCATATCCACCACTGTTGGTTATATTTTACTATAAGCCCTACAGTTGAAGGTATCGTTTCAAGATATCACCGTCGGTACTAGCTGATACGTCTCCCTTGCAGGAGTACCAACCCTTCGGAGATAGCAGCCATTGTCGTGTTGTTTTAATCAGACCCCTGAGTAACGATACTTTCTTGTACAACTGTACAAGCTGACAACCATATGTCAGAGTACTATATATAATTATGTGAATCAAAAATGAGTGTGAAAAACAATATAATGCGGATCAGATACCAGGTTAGAACTTTTCATCAGTAAGGGAGTAGACCACATTCCTCTCTCCTCTTGCATATGTAATGAAGATCGTGTTATGTGTGCTAATGAGGGCATAATGGGGAATATTTTTTGTAGATGTTTTTACATTGTTTCATAGATCCACTGAGAACGTGAAAACAGTTCTGTTCTACTGCCACTTGGTTTTATTAATTAGCTTAAGAATATTATCTCATCCTCTACTGTTAACGACTGAAAGACATTGACGACATTTTGTAGTATATCCTTATTACCTGTATGTGATTATATTCATCTTTGGAACATCTTTTTGAATTGTAGGGCTTCGATAAAGCCTTTTTGTACAAATAAACTAATGATGGGATCTCCTACACTGAATCAAATCTTCAGCAGGTGGCAGGAGCAGAATCGAAAACACGTCATCGCAGTGAACAGTTTAAGCAATACCCTTTCTAACCATTTCCTTATGAAGGGTCACTGACATCATAAGCTAGCCCGTCATCATCATCATCATCATCATCATCATCATCAACGACAGCCTGGTAAGACTAATCTCTCCTATTTTTCTTCGGTCAGGCCTTGTGGTTGTTGACATTTTCGATCCATTCCAACAAATCGACGAAGTTTTTACCTCCTTCCAAGTCAGCCTCTTCCATTTACTACTTATTTACGCTGACTGTTCACCTGCTCGGAGAAGAACGTGACCTGGCCACACCCATGTCTGCATATTGACTGTGATGACTGTAATCCGTCCCGTAAGTCTGAATCTCTCTCTCTCTCTCTCTCTCTCTCTCTCTCTCTCTCTCTCTCTCTCTCTCTCTCATTTTTACACTTTGCATTATCCATTGCTTCACTCTCCGACTACTCCCTGGATTTAGTTTACAAGACACTATGTAAGGATGATGCCAAGGCGCCCATAGGCCTTAGCACATAGTATAATCCTTCATAATTCCCAAATACGGAGGTATAATTTGTTAATGGTAACAGACTTCATCTCCTTACCTATATGAGAGATCTCTTCTAGCCAGCATAGACATGACGGACGGTAGCAGATATATAGCAAAATCAGCCCCCTTGCTGGCAGACCTACAGAATTTGGGGTTATGTGCATTTCTTCATGTCCAAATATCAGGGCTGTACCATTTACACAAATGTGCAAGCGACTTTAACTCAGTGGAAGGCAATTAAAGCCATCATTTTCATGGCCTAAGTCTGTGATGCAAATGTTATGGTGGCAAATAGTAATATCGATACAGGTAATTGCTTCAAATCCTAACCTGCGACCTTGGTTGCTCTCCCCACTTCTCTTCCACTTTCTGTCTCCACTTTCCGTTTTCTACTCCCCCCCCCCTCTCTCTCTCTCTCTCTCTCTCTCTCTCTCTCTCTCTCCAATCACTTTTTCCATTTCCACCTACTCTCTCCACCTTTACTCCCTCCACCTCTTTCTCTTACCTTTACCATCTTCCTCTTCTCACTCTCTCCACTTTCTTTTCCTCCCCTTTGTAATGGTACAACCACCATTACTAGCCCCATCATCTCTCACTATTTTTGTTGTCTCTTTCTTCCTCGTGATTCAGTGTGGAAATGTCGCATTACTTTTCTTGCACAAACGAGTTCACAGATATTAGGTGCGCTAGACTGACCCTACATTCTTTAACCCTGTTAGGTCGATGACTTTGTGCAGGGCCATATTCAGCACTGTACGGTATAGGATTCAGCTATGAGGAATGTATTAATATATATGAGTGGTGAGGAATTACAGCAGTTAGAAACTGGGTGGAGGCTAAAGTTTTTCGTTATATCTCCCCTTCCCTTATTCACTTCCCTTAGCCTTTCTCTCTTTGCCATGATGTTGTGTTTAGCCTATGTGTTTCTCTCGGTGTTCTCTCTTCTGTTTTGGTCATTGTTTTGAGTTCTGTGCCTGCGTGAGTACACGCCACCCAAATAGCTACTCATTCACATCACTTCTATTTCCATCTTTCAATTGTATTACTTATCTGGTACTCACAGTCGTCCATGTATGTTGGCGTATGCTCTGGAACTGCTTTCATAAAATTTTCTTTCCGATTTTGTGTTACCTCCTGTCTTTTAATTACACTTTATTAAGGCACCTTGAAATCGTGGAATGTCTTTTTTCTGCTGTCCTTTCCCTGGAGTTGGGTATTGTTTTTTTTTTCGTATTATAATGAATTGCCACCATCAACACCACTACCATAACCACTAGCACTAACTACCATCTCAATTTCCCCCCTACCACCCTAACTACCCATCCACCCATTACTATCACTATTGTATCTAGATCACTTTTAACCCTATCACCGTCTTTACCCTTGTAACACCATCGCTACCACCACCATCACCATTACCACTACACCGCCACCATCATTACCACCACCAGTATATTTGGACTATCATCAACACAAACACCGCCACTACATTATCCCCTCGTGATGATGATGATGATGATGATGACTATGACAATGGTAAATTAGCAATATTATGATGAAAAAAAAAAAAAAGAAGACATATAGCCCATGAGGAAAATACAGCAAATAATACTAATACTACCTCAACCTCTTCAACTGTAATATGAAAATAATTATATATATATATATATATATATATAAACATGAGTATAATGTTGGCCAGCAAAACCACCGAGATGACATACATGATTTATTGGCGACGTTTCGGTTTATACATAAACCATCTTCAGACCTAAAAGAAAAAAAAAGAACAATAAAACCAGTATGTAACTTTCTATCGTGAATTGACAATATAAAGGAACAGGGAACTGAGCAATTTACGTGAAATGCAGTATATATAATTTGCCAATTAAAAACAGAGCAACTGTGTAGAGGAATCGTGTGAGCCAAGGGATGGTCGAAGCTTTATTCTTGCTACATCCAGATAAATTGTCTGTGGAAGGTATCTCGTGATAAAGCGAGGAAAAGAATCTCCATCATTAATTTAGAGCGAAGGGAAAGTAAATAAATCCAACGGACGATGATAAACAAATGTCTTTAACTGTGAAAGACGAACTCCATTCGTTTAATACTTTTTTCTAATGGTTTGTTATTTCTTTTTACTGACAATTCTTAGAGACAGTTGCACACTGGCCGTGTTGGCTTGAGCAACGTTGTATTATTAACCTAGGGGGGAGGGAGGCTGCAGTGACCTGGAGACAACAGGACGGCTGTTGTTTTATTCAGAGGCTGCCAGCGAGTTTCGCCGTTGGTGGCTCCAGGGGCAGGTGGTGTCACGCGGTGTGAGGGAGAGGGTGATGGTGGCGGGGAGCGTGGGGCATTTATCTTCTTGTCAGCACCTTGCATGTTAATACGGAATTACAGTTTTCCTGAAGAAAAGGGAAAATTCAGTGAATTAATTTTCATATTAATAAAACTTTTGAAAAAAATAAAAAACTATACATTTCTTCGAATAATCTAACGAGGCAAAATGAAGACACCCCTCCATGTAGCCTCAGGGAAGAGATTAAAATCGAGGGACAGTCAAGAAAACTCCGATACCTCGCAACGAACCTGTCATTGCCACTCTCTGTGTGGCTGAGCGGAGTCCATGGGTCTTAGAAGTCCCAAGGAATCATGGATGAGACAATGAAAAAGAACATGACCTCACGTCATCCCACTCCCACCGAAGCCCTCACATTGACCCTTGTAATTCTAAGGACTATCTACAGTATTTTTTCCTCCTATGACAGCGAAAACCCCAACATTAACTCGGAATACCTGGTTACCGCTAGAACATACGGACATAGGAAAGGGCGTTTGTCCATTATTCAACCTTCCCATGCGCGCCGTGGGGTCCGTGCTTTTTAGAATGGCCCACACCTCAAAATATCAGTACAAAGCAACTTCATATGTGGGAAACCGGGGATCCTCTGATTTCACCGACAGTAACTGTTATCTACGGATAACATTTTCACGCTCTCCACCACCACCACCCTCTCTCTCACACCGGGTGACATCACCTGTCCCTGCAGCCACCCAGTGCGGTACTTGCTCACAGCGTCTGAATAAAACAACAGCCATACTGTTGTCTCCACGTCACTGCAGCCTCCCTCCCCTAGATTAGTAATGCGAAGCTGCACAAGCCAACACAGCCAGTGCACAAGTGTCACAAAGAATTGTCAGTAAAAAGAAATGATAATAATAATAATCATCATCTAATCCAGTGTTGCCCCATGGGGAGTGTAGCCTAGGAGCCGGGGACTACGCAAGATGGTTCTGACATTTAAGATGAGATTGACCAGCCTCATCCCCCAGTGGCATTACATGAGCAATAAAGTCAAACCATTCCTTGAATATAAATCTGTATCGGCTCAATCCGATTGGAGTGCCTTAATTACCCACTAAACCACCAGGCGCCATAATTTGGTTATATGGTTGCCACCCAGTGTCGTAAATGGTTTCCTGGTGTACAGGAAACCATTTAGCTTGTCCCTCAGTGTAGGGTCACCCGTAGACTGAAGGAAGAGGAGAGGATGAAGAAAAGAAAGACAGAAGACGAAGGAGGGAAAGATGGAAGGAAGGAAGTGAGGAAAGGGCAGGCACCCGAGAGCAGTACTACATCAAGTGAGTAGATGGTGAGCGCCCCTGCCTATCACTAAAAGAAATAATAAAAAAAAAAAATGTTAAGCGAAAGGAGTCCGTCTTTCACAGTTAAAGACATTTATTTATCATCGTCCGACGGATGTATTTAGCTGAGAGAAGCTTCCCTTCGCTCCAAGTTAATGATGGAGATTGTTGTTTTTGCTTTACCAACGAGATACTTTCCAGAGACAAATTATCTGGATGTGGCAAGAATAAAGCCGTAACGATGTTCTGACATTACGAAGGGCTAAGGAAGCAACGCCGCAGACATCACAACATTGCGGCGGTCACCAAAATATCGCCAGGAGGCAGAAGGAATGTCCCTGAAAAGACGAAAGGGACTTCAAGAGGTTAATAATGCAATGCCATGGACGGGGAGACAGAGAGACCGGAAAATTTCATTAGCATATTTACTGAAGTGTGTGTGTGTGTGTGTGTGTGTGTGTGTGTGTGTGTGTGTGTGTGTGTGTGTGTGTGTGTGTGTGTGTGTGTGTGTGTTTGTGTGTGTGTGTGTGTGTGTGTGTGTGTGTGTGTGTGTGTGTGTGTGTGTGTGTGTGTGTGTGTTGCAAAAAGCGTGTTTGGGGAGGTAATGCAAACTGCATTGTCTATTGCTAATATATGGCTGATAAAGGCTGTGCAGTGCAGGAATACACATTGGGTTTGTATGCACTGTTGGATGTGGTGGCTTCTTTTGCTTTAACACTTCGTTTGTGTTCAAATTATTATTATTATTATTATTATTATTATTATTATGATAGTCTTTGCCAAGGAAGTTGTGATTTTGGTCTGATTATGATGAAATTCTGGGTAGAACATAGCAAACGTCGCCGTCCAGGTCATGAAAATCGTGAACTGAGGATGGTGTTGCCTTATCGGAGGTGAGCATTGCTTGACTGTTATCGTTGTCACCGTCATGATCATCGCCATTAAAATTATTATTATTATTATTATTATTATTACTAGTAGTAGTAGTAGTAATAGTAGTAGTAGTAGTAATAGTAGTAACAGTAGTCGTAGTAGCTGTAGTAATGGCAGTAGTAGTAGTAATAATACTTTAATTTTTTTCATGGTAACACGACGGTCGTTTTGTATCACGTGTGTGTGTGTGTGTGTGTGTGTGTGTGTGTGTGTGTGTGTGTGTGTGTGTGTGTGTGTGTGTGTGTGTGTGTGTGTGTGTGTGTGTGTGTGTGTGTGTGTGTGTGTGTGTGTGTGTGACACTATAAAACTCAAATCTGATCCAGCATCGACCAAACTTCGTGTAAGGCTTGAAAATCTCCCAAGAGCATGACTTTGTGTGTGTGTGTGTGTGTGTGTGTGTGTGTGTGTGTGTGTGTGTGGAAAAATAAGTGAAAAGTCAATGACAAAACGGAAGGACCGTTCGAACAATTTTAATCTTTTTTTAAGCCAAACTTCGAGGAAAGATTAAGGAGTAGACACGAATTCGGTAATATGTTTTGAGAGCAACCGACCGCAAGCCAAGGATCACAATATCTTCTTTCTAACTCAAGCAATCTTATTCGATTGCCAATAAAACATTGGAAGATTTAGTGTCACTGGAGAATGAAGTTATTGAAACAATTTTCCTCAGTCTAAGGGATTATACTGTTTTTTCTCTCTATGATGAATTGTAGCGCTCATGAAAAACATGTTATTCGTACTGAACTTTAGCACTGAAAAAGTTAATTTTAGGGGACATTGGGAATTTCGGTTTTATGTTGAGGAAAGAGTGGTCTCCGACAATATATCAATGCATGATGTGTGGAATTACATATAGAATAATTATCCGGATTGATAAAAGATTTGCGGAAGCTGGTTTTAACCAAACTGTCCATCAGCCTTTCGCTCATATAATCTTGAACTCTTCCTTAGGGAACTGGGTTTGAAAGCAGAGTTCTTCTGCAAGGGGTCGAATTAGCTCCTGGGAATGGATTATATTAGGATGGTAGTTGTTGCTCGTATTGTACCCCCAGGTTCATCTAAGTTGTGAACCCAGCACACCATAGGCTACCAACGTTCCCTTTTTAGGGAAGAGGGAGAGTGCTGAGCGGTGTTTCTACACCTGGACAGGGGAGCTGCGCAAGAATACTCGTTCCACTGCTCAATGGCTCCCCTCTCCAGCACCAAAGTATTGCAGAGTAGATGAGAAATGTTTATCATAGACTCTGTCCAGAGTTTGACTATTTAAATGCAACTCAGGTGCTGATGTTGCTGCTGTTGCAGCGTAATCCAGATCCATCTGACCATGCAGACCCGTCGATTACAGATGAGGAACCTCACTTATGGGAATGTTCATAATCTCCGCTCACAGCTCATGTTGTGTCTGCGTGTTAGTGCAGCGTGTGCTGTGCGGTGCTCCATTTTGAATGTGATGTTGTAAAGACCTATTATACATGTGTCATCAGTAATTATGGCAACCCAGATCTAATCTGATAACTTAGCAAGGTTATGTCCTAATCAGCTCCAACAAGAATTTTAATGGATACCTGTGATGGTTGGAAGTCAGGAGGTAAAACTTGTAGTGTTTGTAACCATTTGTAATAATATGCAGTGTGTAAGTATCGTATGTAAGTAGTTGTAAGTAGGATCCAAGTAGGGCACCACTGAGAGCTTGCTATCGCTTGCTATGTCTGTGAGCGCTTGCTATGTCTGGCTTGATTTAAACCTTGCTGAACCATGAGTTTTGTGGCCACACCGCCGCCTGTGCCGGTGGGAGTCGAGCAGTTAGCAACGGGCTGGGTTGGACATGGGTGGTGTCCACGGCTAGTTGGACATGGGTGGTGTCCACGGCTGCTGTGTGAAGATATAAGGCGGTGCTTAAAATATTATCGGAAAACTACTCCAGGACTTTGAATTCACCTACGACTAGCGTCAAGGGGCATTAAGAAGCCTTTGCATTTGGTGGAAAGCGAGTGGGATAATAGTGATTTCACGTCTTCTGTGGGGAATCTTGACTGTGTCTATTTTCCCACGCTGCTGTTCTTCCCACGACGACACACAGTCTATCTCCGCTCCAGCCTCCAGCCCTTTTTGCAGTCTTGGTGTGTTTTTTTTTTTCGTGGTTTTGAATTCACCTACCACTGGCGTCAAGGGGCATTAACAAACCTTAACAGTACTAGTGTTCTGAGTGATGTATTGTACTGCCTCGTGTGTGAAGTGGATACGTGGATTCTTTCCTTGGCATTATTGTGGAGAATGTACATTGCACAGATCTCACCCAGTTGTGGCCGCCAGATGTATTTTCTGTGATGTCATTTTAATAAGCTCTACAACCGTGTCTTGAGGGAGCAAGGGGAGTATGAAATGGGACATGGTTAAGAACCAGTCGTTCATTGATTTTGGAGGTTGTGCTGAATATTTTTATGAGTCTATGAAGAAAGTTGTGATGAATTTTAACTTGGTTCCAGTATAGTGATGACTGTTTCTTGTTTCCAGATGTTGGGGATGCTACAATGTGCGTATGAGAGTTTGCCAATCTTTTTGCGAGACTGGACGCCGTGTGGTCCTAAATGTTTGAGGTGCAGATTGCACGTGCCATCCGAATCTATCTTTACAGAGTTCTTAATATTCTCTATAAGATCGGTATGCTCTGGAGTGAAATATGTTATGCTGTGGTCGAATGGGAAGGACTATTCATGGAAAGACAATTGTTTTCCAGACTCAGTCTATCTTAGTGTAACATGAATTATGCATCGTGATTCATTAATGTGTTTCTGTGTTCTATGTATGAGGGGATGTATTGGGTGTTGGAAGTGATGACAGCATGGGCCTTGGGGGTACTAGTTTGTTATATAGTGATGCTATGTTTCGTAGAGCCAAGCAAGATCTGTAGATTTGCTCTGTGTTGTTACGAAGATCTTTCAGTGTTCAGTTATCTCGGTTATGATTTTGCTGTAATTTTCGTCGTTTACATATTGAAGTCATATGATGGTATCTGGCCATACGTGTAGAAGAGGGGAGTTGTGTTGGAGTCGCATTGTTTTATGAGACAAGCAATCTCTGCCGTAAGGACTGGGTGATCTGAGGAAAGTTCGGGTACAACGTGCCAGATCATGTTCGGTGAAAGTTTGGGTGAGAGGAATGTGTTGTCTGAAGACAAGGGGGTGCGGAGTGATTGGTGTGGGATGTTAGAATATTGTGATGTGCCACTGAGAACGGACATTTTGTTGAGCTGTCATGCAATGTCGAGACCTAGTCCGTTGTTTGATTGTGTTCGTACTAGACAGTGTTTTTAGCGTTGTAGCCCGCAACAGTGACAGAGTTATGTGTCTGTGTTTGGTGTGGAAGAACTGATGGATGTATTGCACTGGTGTGGCATGGCCAGTATCGGGAGAGATGCAAATGTCAAAAAAGCTTTTTTGTATGAGCAGATATGATAATAAGTGACTGAATTTGTACTGTAGTGTATTCTGGAAAAGTTTTTTGTATGTGCTGTGTTTATGTTTTATGTAGAAGGTAGATATCTTAGTGTAGGTGATGAGGTCTCCTCTGTGATTATCTTTAATCTATGTGGATAGTTGAGTAGTTCTTTATGATTTTGGTCTTGTGTGTTTATATGTGAACATTGTCTCTTGTCTGAGGCAATGTCTATTTTGTTTTTGATAAGATTTTTTTTTTTTTTTAAAGTCGAGGCCATCTACATTTAGTTGCAAAATCCTTAAGCTGCGTGTTATAGGCGGCGTTCCTCCGTTGTAGATGTGTGTTGTAGGTGTTGTGTTTGTGCACCAAGGATGAGTTGTGTCAGTGTTTGTGTGAGTACGGGGGGATATTGGGGGAGTGGAGTAGTTTTGTTTGGTGTAACAGGACAAATGTTTTTGTATGTGTTACACTTATCACATACCCATGTGCTTTGGTGCTATCTGGTATTTGTAAGTGCAATGCATGTGGTATGGATTAATTTTTTGGAAGAAATGGACTAAATATATCTACATGTTCATTTTTGCCTATGATGTGTAGAAAACAAACAAAAGTAAATGTATTTTGTTTGTGACCCGGAATTCCTTTTGTTAGTTCCTATGATGTGTAAAGAACAAACTAAGTAAATGTATTTTGTTTGTGACCCGGAATTCCTTTTGTTAGAACAGGGAAGTGACTGACATAGAGTCACATCCCCCCATGTAAAAAAAATAAATAAATAAGTACATAGAAGTCACCAACACACGTAGACGGCACCCTGTCAGGCTGACCAATGTCCTCCCAGTGGGACACAGAGCAGATGGAGGTGTTTGGCCCTCCAAGCAAAAGTCTCTGATGCTGCCACATCTCGCCTGTAGCACAAAGCGTTGTCACATGCAGGCCGCCCATCCAGCCCCGCGCGTTACGGATATGCCAAATGATGACTGTCAGTAAGAGATTGGAGCCCAGTTCATAAATACACTTCTCTTATTATATTCCTGCTGTCCGCAGATGAATTTATTCATGAAAGGGTTGTCTGACAGTGAGAGGAAGTAATAAATTTTTACTGCCTCCTCAGTACGAATATAATTTTTTTAATTATTCCTGCATCAAGACGATTCTAGTCAGCTTAGGAAAAGTAGATCGTGGTTAAGGTGTTAGCCCCTACACTCCGATGAAATTTTTTTTGTCTGTGTTCTTGCCATCTCCAGAATGCCGTTTAACGTTTCAGAAACCTTTCGCAGAAAGTGGGTTAGAAAACGAACTTCGATTTATGTAGCTCCTATAAACTTGTTAACAAGTATATGTAAAACTGTTAGGTGATATACCAGTATTGCCATATATCTTCTGGCGCTCAGCTGAACTGACTACTAGAGTGGTTCCCATCGTGAAATGTTTATGTAATTATCATTCAGAATGTTTGTGTTTAGTTTCATCTGCGTAAATTTCCCTTGCGTTAGCTGAAATAAAATATCTTTAAAGACGCGACAATGAGAGGGCTAATTATGTTTAGCAGGTGTCTGGTAGCTTACGGGTAGTTTGCACTGGTGTAATTAGTCCATTGCCCACGTTTTTCATAATACATCAAACTTCATCTATCCTACACTCCTTATCTGCATTTTCATCACTTTTCCTACCTTCTCTTGTTTTCTTCATCAACCATTTCTCCTTTTCTTCGTATTTTACTTCACCCCTTCTCTCCTCTTTTTGGCATCCTACTTCTTCTTTCCTCTCTTCCTCTTGTCTTTCATTCTTTCCTCAGTCTTAAATTATTTCGTGTCTGCTCGTCTCTTTCCCCAGCTTTATCTCCTCCTTTCTCCTTATCTAACAAGTTTTCCCTCATTCTTTTGTGTTCATTCTTTCCAAATGCTTCCACCCATCTTTTCATTTTGCTACCTCTCTTCTTTCATCTCCAGTCATCTCCTTTCCTCTCCTCTTCCCTCCTCTCCTCTCTTTATGTTTCTTCATCTCTTTTCTTTGTCATATTTCCCCTCTTCTTGTCTTCCACTCATCTTCCGTCTTTTCATCTTGCACCCCCCCCCCTTTTTCCCTGCTCCATTCACATCACTCAGTTTGCTGTGCTCATGCGTCACCTGCTGCTGACATATCTCACCTCCCATCTCTTATCACTAATTAGGCCTCTTTTTCACGACAAAGGAGGCTCCCAACCACCTGCAACCTTACATCTTTGTCCATATCTTGCCTCTATATTCCCCCAAATAGCACCTTGACATTCTCTTGTTTGTTGACTGTCTTTTTATCCATTCATCGAACATTCCAACAGTTCATTCATCCAAGCATTCATTCATGTGTCCACATCAGGGGCGTAGGAAGCCGAGGCTTGGTTACTCAGTCTAGACACTGAATATGACGGTGACTAGTCAACATCGAAAAGCTGCATACTGTGAGGAAAAAACGCAACCAGTCTTTGGGCATAAAACCTTATAAGAAACATCCGCTTGAAGAGCCTTAGCCCACTAGACAACCAGGAGTCCATATTTCGGTTATGATGTTAGAAATTTACGTAATAAATATTATTCTTGAAGTGTAAATAACGTTACACTTACGACATGGTTTACAGTAGAATAACATACAGGTAGCAGTGCATCGAGTAAAAAGATCTTGGGCATCTCCATCTGCTTATGCAAACGACGTTTGCTTTAAAAGGCGTACTCAGCGATAAAACATAGGAGGTTCCCTAGTAATATTTATGTCATATTATTTCGACATAATAGCCCGTTGTTTCATTTCTTTCATGCAGTATATGCATACTGATTACAAAGTTAATCTCATATAGATATATCAAACTCATGAACATTTAGATATTCTGTGCATTTTTTTCACGATAATATGTGCTCTGGACCCTGCTTAGTTCACGTGCATATAGTTTTTTATCTCATGACTGTCGTCCCTTCAATCATGATTTTCCCCTTTCTACAATATTACTGCCCGTCCAATACGTTTCTCTCCTCTTACAGTCATTACCCCTTCCCTCCCCTTCACGACCCTTTCCCTCTCCTCAGACTTCTTTCCCTTCACTCATGTCTTCTGCAGCTTTTTTGCTCTCTCCGCTTCTTTTCCCATTTCTCACTGAGTTTAATTATAATCTCGTACTCCTTTTCTATTATTTTCCTGTTTTCACTCCTCATTTCTACCTCTCCATACTCTCCCATCTCCTTCATTCCTCCTGCCATTACCTTTCTCCCTACTTCCTGCTGCTTGCCCATTCACTTCTGTCCATCTTTTCCTCATTTCTTCCTCTTCTCCGCTTTCCACCTGTTCTTCCCCCGTTTCCTCCCTTTTTGACCTCACGTTCCATCCTATCTTTCTCTCTCACTCTCCCACCACTTTCCCCGCTTCTTCACCTCCCTCTCTTTCATGTTCCTTGTCGCAACTCTTGGGTAATTTACTAAGTGTTGCAACTCCCTGCGTTGTGTTGGTCTTGCAGTCTCATGCTTTATTATTTTATACCACTTTCTCTTTCTCTCTCTCTCTCTCTCTCTCTGTATCTATCTATCTATCTATCTATCTATCTATCTATCTATCTATCTATATATATATATCTATCTCTATCTCTATCTATCTATCTATCTATATATATATATGTATGTATGTATGTATGTTACCAAAGCAAATGTGGCTTGTAATCTGACATTTTTTGCAAATTCAATCAGATCTGTTGTAGGTAATTTTTTGTACATGCATCCAGTATCCAGTTATTTATTGCCTGTTTCTGAAGCCCTTCTGGATTTGAGCATTAATTTTCTTATAAACAGTGATGTAAGAAACATGTTTGTCACAACATCTGCATTAAATACAGTATTTAATGGTTTTGATTGTTGTTTCAAATGTGTTGAGCCAAATGCATTACCATCAGTCTTAGCTTGTGTATATCCAGAATTTATACAAACTTAAATCCCGGATGAATTATGTATGGAGGAGCACATATCAAGGATTTAGCATCCCCTTTTCAGCTTTATAGTTAGCAAATTGACCGTTTGGTAAATAATGTGAAGCAACGTTGGGTCTGGTTAGTACTTGGATGGGTGACCGCCTAGGAACACCAGATGCTGTTGGCATCCCTACGTCAAGTAGGGTTGGAGGAGGATTAGTGCCCCTCCCTGTAAAACAATTAACTCTAAGCCCTTGGCCACCCCGTTTGGGATATATGGCGTCTGGCAATGAATGATGAATGTATGTATGTATGTATGTATGTATATGCATATGTATATAAATTGATATGCAAGCAAGAACAAACCAAAGGTCAGAAGCCTGCAAGACTTCTTCTCCAAGAAAAAACAAAGGCTCATGGATAATCAGGGTCTGCCAACATCCTTGCCTCCCTTCTTGTCTGCGGGATGATTACAGTATTCTTTACGTAACCTAGGCGAAATCCATTTTGGTCTTAATGATATTTAAATACTCACGTCAAAGGACTTTGACTATTTCTTACTGTTATAAGAAAGGAAGAAGGAACTAAAGGCTAGAAGTCCGCAAACTTGTTCCTCCAAGTAAAGTAAAAACAAAATAAGTGCTAAATTCACTATCCGCTCATTTCGAGATGCCTGGACATACTGAGATTGGAAGACTGCAGGTCATAGGAAATGGGAAATACAGACAGAGAAAGACAGTTCCAGAGGTGACCTGTTGCATTCATGATTGACTGGGAGTATCGGTTAACTCTTGTTTTCGTGAGCTGGACAGAAAAGGGATGAGTGTTTGTTGACTGACGGGTGCTACGCACACGCCATAGTGGTGGTGGAGGGATGCAAACAGACAGTTCAGAAGAGCAGCGACCATTGTAGTAACGATATAAAAGAGACAAAGATGAAATAGTACAATGAGGAGACAGAGGCTACAGGGAACCAGGAAGGGGAAGAGAGTTAATGAGATAAAAAGCCTTTGACTCCACCTTGTTGAGAAATGCTGTATGTGGAAAGCCTTCCCACACATAAAACTTGCACCCTTCACAGGGGCAAATTAAACCCATGTATAAATTCAACAACTATGCAGGGGTAGAGAAGGCAAGGAGTCGGTCAAAGCAGATTTTACAAGAGAGGTAAAAATTATGATCTTTCCAAGGTAAATCCTGAGAGAATGAAACCCCAAGTAGTTTAAAGACAATGCAGGATTGAGTTGGATATTGTTAAAAATTAGAGGATACTCCTGTGGAAGATTTTGACGGGTTGAAAGATTTACGAACTGTGTTTTTGATGCGTTAAAAACAACAAGATTACTTCTATCCCAATCAGAGATATGAGCCAAGTCAAACATTAGGTGTGACATAGCCTCATGCCTTATTTATTGGAGTAGTTGCTGAGGTGGACACTGCGAGAAGTGAATGGAGAGGTGAAGGGTGGAGTCATCAGCGTATGAGTGGATAGGGTTAGAATGTACAGCTTAGAGGGTCACTGACGAATAAAAAGAAGAGACCTGATGATAGGATAGAGTCCTGAAGAACATCGCTACAGATAGCTCTAGGAGGGGAATGAGGACCGTCTGCAACAACAGCTGTGGGACAACCAGAATGGAAACTAAAGATGAAGGTATAGATAGAATGATAAAAATTGTAAGAAGGAAGGTTGTAAATTCAATAGTTATGTCAGACTAGATCGAAAACCTATGATATGTCAAGTGCACTGGCAGATCTTTCAACGAAGTCCCAAAAGGCGAATGATCAGGAGTCTCATGGATAGGTGTGGAGATCGCCAGTGGAGCGTCCCTGGTGGAACCCATACTGACGACAGGAAGGAAGGTTGTGATAGAAAAGTGCTTAAATTTTTGTTTCGTTCAGAATAGATTCAAATACTTCTGAAATACAGGATGTTAAACAAATTGGGCGATAGTTAGAGGGATGGAAATGGTAACCTGTCTTTGGGACAAGATGTATGAGAGCAAACTTCCATCAAAAAGGGAAGGCACAAGTTGACAGACAATGGCAAAAGAGTTTACCTAGGCAGGGTGTAAGTGTAGAAGCACAGTTGTTGAGGTCAACAGAAGGGACCCTATCAGACCTATTAGCCTGGTTAGTACTGAGGCTAGTGATGGCGGAATATACGTTAATTGAAAAATTTTTAATGTCTGCCATGAGGAAGTCAGAGGGGGGAAGTGCTGGAGGTGCAGCACTGGCATTGTCTAAAGTCGAACTGGAGGAGAAAGTCTGAACGATGGGCTCTGCTTTATCAGAAGAAACAGCTGTAGAAGGCTCAGAGGGGAAAAAAAAGGAAGGAAAGATAGATGATGAAATTGTTAGAATTTTTTTTGGGGGGGCAAAGTACCACAGGGAGCGGGAGAAATTTGAGTTGGAGAGTTTAGAGCATTTAGTACAAATGAAATAATTTTTGCAGAGTGAAGAACAGACTTAGCACGATTCCAGGCAGAAACATGAAAGAAATGAGGTTCAGGGTTGGATTGGCTCCAGTACATTTTGTCGGCCTCCCCCTGTTGTGGACAGCATAAGAACAAGCGTGATTAAACCAAGGCATATTGCATTTGTCACAGGATAAGAGAAGGGAATGCATGCATCCATGCCCAAGAGAATAACCTCCGTAATATGCAAGGCACACCCAGATGGCTCTCGGCCATGGAAGCAATATTCATTCCAGGGAAAATCAAGTAAGTACTGCCCGAGGACCTCCCAATCAGCAGCTGCAAAGTTCCATAGCCGCCGTTTCTTAGGAGGGTCTACAGGCCTTACCGGAGCGATAAGACACGTTAAGGTGATAAGGTTTTGATCAGAGGAACTCAAAAGAGAAAAGACTGAGAGCATAAGCAGAAGGATTAGTTGTAAGGAAGAGGTCAAGTATGTTGGAACTCTCTCTAAGGTGGTCAGGGATACTGGTAAGGTGCTGTACAGCCATAAACACTGATAGAAGGACATGGTAATCTGCCACTACAGGTCAGGTTAACTGCACACGTTTACCCCCCCAAACACCCCCTCCTTATCCCCCTAAAAGAACTCAGTGTCACGTTTTGCCGCATGTAATGTTACTTTCCTTCATCCTGCTATTCGGTGTATTATCGCGTGCATAGTTCCATCTCCAGTTCCATGAGGAGTAATTATATCGAAGTTTTAGATTTCAATACTCGCACAACGTCCCTAATGTATAGAGTTGTGTTTCCAAATATTTATCAACCGTGTTCTAAGCTATATCCTAAAATCCAAATAACAGGAACAAGTTATATGACCACATAAGTCCCTCTCCTGCCTTTTCATCAGGAGAGGCACATATCCACCTACCCACTCATCCACCTACCAATCAACACATCCATCACAACCAACTGACCTCACCCCGGCCACTCATCCTGTCCAACCACCTGGGCCACCCACCCAGCCCACAGATTCCATCCATCCACCCAGCTAGCCCACGCATGACACTCACGAAGCTCACCCAACAATGCCACTCAGCACATTCACCCACCCGAACCCATCCAGCCACCCAACCCACCAACCAGACCACCCACCCAGAGCACCCCAGCCACACAAACATCTCGTTCACCCTGGCGACCCACCTTGCACTCCCACTCTTGCGACCCACAGTGCCCAATCACCCTGGTGACCCACTTTGCCCACACATTCCGACAACCCATCCTGCGCAACGACCGCTACCACCCACCCTCCCACCCAAGAATTGACCCACCCTGCTCACCCAACAATGTCATCCATCGCAATCACCCACACAACCCTCCCACCTCTCCCTGAACACTCACTCACCTTGCTTCCCCACCCCACCCTGCACACTCACCCATCCTATCCACTCCCTCCTCCCACCGACACACCTGCCCATCCACATGCCCACTCACCCTTTTTACCCAACCCTATTCACTCCCCCATCCCATTTACCCATTTGAGCCCGACTCATCTACCAAATTCATCCCATCTAAACCTAACTTACAAACCCCTCCCCGACAACCCAAATATTTAACCACTCTCCCACCCTGCCCACCAAATGCATCCACTCACTAACCCATCTACCCCTACAACCCACCCCTAGCCACACCACACACAATCCCCCCTCCCCCACTTTTACCACTGCCCACCCACCCCGGCGATGAACCGAACTACCACACACACCAACTCAACCTCAGTAACCCCACCCACCCAACTAACTTATAAGCACACACACACACACACACACACACACACACACATACAGAGAAGCTGGGAGGGGGAAGGAGGGAGGGAGGGGGGGAGGAGGATTTGGGGACGTTGAGATGGGAGGATGAGATGTTGAAGTGTCCAGCATTGTTCTAATAGCTGCTTGCACGGTGTAATGACTCATATCTTCGACATACACCCTTTATTCAGCTATATTGTGTATATATTTCCATAAGAATTCCATGATATGCTATCCAATAGGCAATTGCTTTAATGAACAAATACTATGGTAAAATGTTAAATATCATAACTCTACTAGTTTCAGTAATACCTGTTACTCTTATTGTTGAATAGTTATACGGTCAACCATCAATCAGTAATTTGTAAGGCTTGGGGGCCAATGTTCCCCAGGGAAAAACAGTAACTGAGGATGATTAGTGGGTGAAGTCGTTGTGAACTACCGTCTCTCTCTCTCTCTCTGAGTGCGACTTCGATTTATATGCCTGACCTGCCCACTATAAACAAAGCCAAACGTTGAGGTTACTCTTCCATAAAAGAACATCACACATGAACTGCGTTACACATTAAACTGGCTGTGAGACTAAGTAAAAATGTATTCCAAGTCATATAACATGGCTGTGAAACTAAGCAAAAATGTATTCCAAGTCATAATTGTATCCTGGCTGTGAAACTAAACAAAAATGTATTCCAAGTCATATATCCTGGCTGTATGACCACCACACTCACCACTCACACTCTACTGTATGCTGTCTAATATCCTTCTTTAATTGTTAGTTGGTCTCGGGTCGTATTATTTTGTTGGTTTAACTTTAATGGGTTGGTAGTGAGTGAAAGTGAAATTTACGAATTTGCGTGATTGAAATATTCAACCATTTTATTCCGACACTACACTTACGATGTTCAGTTAGAAAATCATTCAGTTTACTTTTTAATGCATCCCTAGCAGAACGACAGCTTAGCAAAGTACTAATTTTGTTCATTATATTACATATACGTAACGTCACAAAAAAAAAATGATCCAGTCTATTGATGATCATTCAGTATGTTTTTTAACATATGCGAATGCGAAAGCGAATATGATATTTCAATATTCGCGATTGCGAATGCGAATATTCTGTTTGATGACAGAAATGTGAGTTATTCGTATTTTCTGTATGAAATAATTTCACCGTAAGAGTTTCAACCATAAAACAATTAATGAACAAATTTCTTCAATTTTCTATGTGGCCAGGATGCAGGACGAGGACCCAGCTCCTACATGCATCCTCTGGGGATATGAAACACGTCCTGGACGAACTTCGAACGGACCCAGAACAGATCACGTCAGACAGGCATTCTCTCTATCTGTCTCTGTTTGTCTGTCTGTCTGTCTCTCATTCTTATGATTTAGAGTATTTTTTTCTAATTATGGGTTAAAACTCTGGAAATTACCCACTTCTTAATGAGAAATTCTGAAAATCTGTCATGAGACAAAAAAATCTAAAGAAATCCAGACTTTTCTGGGAAACTGGCACCTCTGCATGATACAAGCAGCCCTAGCTAACTTGGCACAGTTGCTTGGTTGGCAACATTAGCCTAGATAACTCATTTAACTCAAGCTTTTAACTCTTTACTTGATTTTTTAACGCTTTTAAAGTTACATTATCAATATTCGCAAAATATTCGCATGACAACATGCGAATGCAAATGCAAATGCAAATATCGAAAAAAAAAAGAAGCGAATATTTACGAATGCTAATGCGAAAGCGAATATTGGAACTATCACTAACCCACTTTTCCTCCCTGTGTACTCCCCCTTTTACAATTACCACATCCTCCCCCTCCCCCTTCCCTACCTTGCCCTCCACCATCCCTAACTCCCTCCCCCTCCCTCCCCCTCCCCCTGATTTAACTCTCCCTTCCCTCCCTCCATCTCTCTTTTCGCCTCCACCATACTCAAATACATCCTCCCATCTCGCCCTTGCTCTACAGTCTACACCCAACCCTCTCTCTCCTCTTCTCTCCATGTCCCACCATACACTTTGTTTATTGCCTTTCCCTTATTGTCCTCTGTTTTTACATACCTGTACTCACAAAACTTTATTTACATTTCGGATATGGAAACTACAGAATGCATCTCTTTCCACAAGGGAACAGTTTTGCTACAGGGATCTACTATCACGATGGACCGTCTTTTTTTTCAGATGAGCCTACCATAATACCCAATGGGTTTACTTTACCCACATAAAGGGGGGCATACCATTTCCAGTGTACCAATATTCAAATATGAGGAGGCTTCTTTTGTATCCATCGTTGTCTTGTTTCCTCATACAAGGGAATCTAACCTTTTCTTCCTGGATTTACTGTTCCTTATGGGACAGATTTCTGACCAGTACCCTGGATGCAATACTGTCGCAACCAGTATAATAGGGTGTTCATTGTGGACCTTGTGACCTTCACCACTAAAATCTTGACATGTACACATTATAGCAGTAGAACTAGTCATTTTTCTGATTTTGCCTCGGTACAGGTACTAATAGGGGAGGCCGAAACAAAAAGATACGTAATAAAGTATTGTTCATTCTCTTATGCCACCATTAGGAGATTTAATGCATGGAAACAGTTACTGATGTATTAGATGATTCTCACACAAAGAGTAATCACGGTCAGAAACGAGCTGTGTGTGACAGTTTAATTGCCCAAGGTCTAGTCATCAATATGGTCTTCTCAACTCATCCACAAGCACTTTAGTCTGGCTACTGCTGCAGGCATATTCTCCTCACATTTTGTCCCCATGAATAGAGCCAGTGTAGCCACTCAGAGCAAGGTTTACAAAGGATAAACCAAAAACTCGCCATCGCCATCTGCAACGTCCGTCAAACATCTGCAATCTTTAGGGGCCTGGCCAGTGGCTCTGACACCTGTCATGAAGTATTCCCCACTTACTCTAGAGGCAATCATATGCCATTCCAGCAGAGACAAGGAACTGAAATATCCTTTGTTCAGAGGGGAAAATGAACCAAAACAACTGTCCCTGAGGCCCAGAGGTTAAAAAAGTGGATTACACAAGAGACAGGCTACTGATATGAGGACTAGCAGTCAATAAGAAAAAGGGATGTTATCTGTTGATACAAGGACCAAGAAGCGGTGCCGGACACATCAAACCCGTCCCCGGCAGTCATTATAGTGCTGACGTATAAACAACAGGGTATCTAGTCAAAGATGTCACATATCAAAATTAAAGAAAATCGGGTGAAAATTGACGATTTGATGCTCATTTGAAATTTTAGGCCTGACCCACCTGACACTGACTCCTTACAGCTAGCTTGGGGTTGACCCGCTTATTTAATGAGGCATGTTATAGGATGCAGATTTGAAAGATGCACCTTTAAGATTAGGTTTCATGTCGATATGACGAATTTCAAAGGAGTTATGGAGAAAAAACAATTTTAACATTTTACATTTTGGAGGCCTACAGCCTGGGCTTTGGCCCAATTTGGCCCCAAATTTAATCAGGTGATCAGACGGTCATAACCCATCATCCCTGTAATTTAAAGAAAATCAAACAAGTAATTTTTGCTTTAAATTGTTAACAGGCAGACAGACAAACCCAATGAACACAATAACCGTTCGCGAGCTCCTCTGGGGCGGGAACGGGTAATGAAGACACTCACCCTCTACTAGTTTCTGAGAAAGGAGTGGACTGCCAATCCTACCCTACAATATGGCTGTTGGTTTAAGAACCTCATCCGCCCTTTGACAGATATTCTTTTTCCTCCCGTTGGATGTTGAGTCACTCTTCTCACATGAAAGACCAGTGGGATTATTGGTTTAGCTGCGGATGATGCGATCATGAATGAAGTGATAGAAATTACATATCAATAGCAGAGAGAGAGAGAGAGAGAGAGAGAGAGAGAACAAGGGATAGAAGGATAAAATGTGGGTGAGGTGCACAGTGTAATGGGGAAGAATAATATACTTGGAGGAGCGCACAATGTGTGAAAGATGAAGAAGAAAACTAGTGATTTCATAAGGAGGGGACATGGAGCAAGATTTGCATTATGACCTGATTAATTTTTCGCATAAATGATCGGAGTCGACTCCTGCGACGAGCAAGTGTCCATATCAGTTAATTACCTCCGCCAACGAAGTTAGAGGAGGTTATGTATTCACCTATGTTTGTCTGTTTGTTAGCTTGTCCACACAATATCTCCAAAAGTTTCCGATGAATTTCAATGAAATTTTGTGGAAGGATGGGCCATGGGCCGAAAAAGAATTTATTAAATTTGGGGGCGGATTCGGGTTATCCAGCACAATATCTCCAAAAGTTCTCAATCAGTTCCAATGAAATGTTGTGGAAGAGTGGGCCATGGGCCAAGAAAGAACTGATTAAGTTTTGGGACGGATTTGGATCCTATATATTCCACACGATATCTCCACGGATCCAAATCCGGATCCGAATCCTTTTTAATGGCAATGTCTTTGGCAGAGGTTTGCATTCTCTGAGTGATTGCTAGTTTATGTCATGAATCACTTTTTATTTTTCTTTCATAATGACTGCTGTTTGGTTTTTGAAGTGCTTGTTAAATGAATGTGTCAAAACAAAAATATAGTCAACTAAATTTAAGTACAACATACTATCAACATATTTATTTGGAGGAAGATTAACATGGCAGCAGAAATGGAACAAGATACGAAGATAATGCAGGCGAGGAATATGACAGAGAAGGGGATGATAGCAGGTGCGGGGAAGCATGATAAAAAATGTTGGAAAAGTGTAGAAAACATCAGGATGGACTGAGACCTAACTGATGGAAGGATATTGAGGAAGGAGATTAGAGAATACAAGGAAGAGAGTAGAGGAGGGAAGGGAAATTGTGAAAGTAAAGAGAATGGAGATTATAGGGTGAAGGAAGGAAAGGAGAAACGGTATAAACTGAAGGGATAGAGACAAGGAATGGAAAGTACCGTTCAGGAAATGTCAGACTGAATACAAAAAAAAAAAAAAAAGAAAGAAAAAAAGAAAAAGAGGAGAGAACATGAAGGGGCAATCAGAAAGTGCAACACATGACCAACAGCTGGTGTACGAGCCCAGTTTTTCAATTTGCCCTTTGACCTTGATCACTGACAGATTAGTTTCAAAACCTGAGTTATTCTTGCTTAGCCCTTAACTCATCTACCTACTTTAGTACATATTATGCCAAAACGTCAAACTTACATTGCCTAATGAGTTGTACCTTTTGCCTTTCCCTATAACCTTGACCTTTAACTCTCCATAAAATTGAAACTCTATGTTTGTTTTAACCAGGACCACGAAGGTTGGTCTATATCAGATAAAAACTGTGTAAGTTGAGCCTGCCATACTATCTTGACCTTCGACCTAATGTTAAAAAAAATAGGTCAGGCTCATGGGTGATCTTCAGTCCATACATCAAATGTTATTCATTTCAGATCACAACAGTTTTAGTTATTTGTTTCACATACATGCACTCGACAATAAGTGTGCCTTTAGTCGGGACAGGGCTACATAAGTCCACAAATGAAAACCTGGAAAGAGACCAAACACGGTGGTTAGTTACAGGGTTTTGTTCCTACATGATGTAACCTTGTTTAGTCGGGGTTAGTTGGAGACAGTGTTTTGATATACTTGAGACAATGTCATCAATCGTGAGAATATCCGATAACTGATGAACGGCCTGCCGCTGATCCTATATAAACACTGGGTTTGGCTGTCTAGGCCAAGCCAGAATATGATAGAATATTCTAGAACGTACTAGTATGGGCCGGCTGATGTAAAGCCATTAGGTTAGGTTGTGATATCTAACCAAACTCATTAAAAACAATTAATGTACTTTAAAATTTTATATCTAATTAAACTGAAAGTCATTAAATCTTATATCCAGTCAAATTTTATATTAAGATAAACTGAAACAAGTCATGGCGTAACACTACTCTCAGCTACTCCTAAGGATGGTCTCAGGGGGGTCAAAATTCAGATCTGAGTCCTTCAAGGTCACTGGTTGAGTGTTCGCCTTTTTGGCCCGGGCAACGCCGGGTACCCCCGCAGAGGAATTTTTGGCATGGAGACTTACATGACGTCCAGTTCGGACATAGTCTATATGAGGTTGATCTCTGAGGTCATTTGTGATCACTGGTCAGAGGTTATTTGAGGTCACCAGTAATGCACGTTCGAACGACTGGACCCAGCAGCCCAGTTTTTGGCATGGAGACTCACGTGACCTCCAGTTCGGACATAGGCTATGTGAGTTGACCTCCGAGGTTATTTGAGGTCACTGGTTGGACGTCATTTGAAGTCACCGATAATAGTAAACAAGTGTGCACAAATACTGTGAGTTAGTCTGTGAAAGCTGAAATAAAAAGTTCCTGGACCTCTTATAATCCCTCTTCAGAAGTATAATACAGTAGGTACATGGTCTTTCTGGAATAGAAAGAAAGATTGAACTAGAACATATAGGATTAGTGTGTTTGCCTTTTTGGCCCGGCAACACCGGTAACCCCTGCTTGTTAATGCATATATATATATATATATATATATATATATATGCAAAATAACCACAGGAGAAATGAAAAGGAGCGACAGTGAGTACTTTCGTATATTAGGCTACATCTCTCACTCTGTCTGAAGATGTATTATACGAAAGTACTCACCGTCGATCCTTTCGTTTCTCCTGTGGTTATTTTGCATACATATCTTCACGGTGAAGTGAAGTCTCTCTCTCTCTCTCTCTCTCTCTCTCTCTCTCTCTCTCTATATATATATATATATATATATATATATATATATAATTATAAAGAGATTCCTGTCTATCTGTCTGTCTGTCTGCCCTCTGTGGAAATATAGGGGATGCATATAAAACTAACTAAACATGTCTAACAGGTGTAACTTTTTACGATAAACTAAAATATACCCGGGTTCAAATCCTGCTGGGGCAGGGAACAGTTTAAAGATTTGAATTTCATAAAATCAGACTTTACTGATCTACCAGAAGGCCCGCCGACATGTCGTAAAAATACTCCCGCTAATACCAATACACCAGTCCTGTATGAGACAGCCCTAGCATGTATTCAATATGGACGGTGGGTGTTAGCGCCGAAGAGGTGACATGTAGAGGTGTGCGGTACGTAGGAGGACTTGGCCTTTAAAGCAGGCTGTGAAGCCTATGCCCAGAGTCGGACACATGAAAAAAAAAAAAAAATGAACATACAGTTGCTAAAGTGGCATCCCTGATGGCCAAGAACAGAACTAATTAGAAATAAAGTCAACATGGTGGAAACATAGTAGCTAATTACCGTACAGTGTTTACTTCTAAACCATACCATCATTCAATACAACGGGTCTGATAGGTAGAGGGATCGTTGGGGTGGACAGGGCGAGTGGGGTGTGGGGCAGGGTTGAGTGGATGGTTGGGTGTGGAGGGGCAGAATGGATGGAGTGGGTGGGAGTAGGGTGTGGTAGAGGTAGGGTGAGTGGGGTTGATAGGCATGGTTGGGAGAGCAAGATGGGTGGTTGAGTGTGGGTGAGTGGGTGGGCACGGTGGAAGGGAATGTGGGTGAATGGGTAGCAGGGCGAGTGGGAAGAGTTGGTGGGTGGGACTGTAGTGGAAATTTTGAATCAAGATAGGAATAAGTATGTAGAGAATATATCCCTGGGGAAATATGCTTAAGAAAGAGCATAGTTTCATTCGGTAAAACGGAACCCAGGGAGTCTTCTTTAACAGGGGGAGTCGCTATCCAGGGTCCCAAGCACTGCTGATAAGTACAGCCATAGAGTTTTAACCCTGCAATGCCTGGTACCCCTGCTAATATTAAATAAATCACTTTAGTAAAGAAGGTGGAATTCTTTTAAGTTTATTTTTGCAGTCCTCGGACAATTCTATATCACAGAAGACAATTTTCAAACTAAAGTGGCTAAAATATATTCGATTATCCTACCATTAGCACGTGCCTCTCCTGTGCTAAATCTAATCTTTTGGTATGAGTAGCCATCAGTTTCCAGACGCTGCCTGGCTTCTTGCTGTGAGTACAAACGCCGTCGGTTGCAACTAAAAAAAATACATGGGGCCCTATGGGGTCTTCGTCGTAAGTGCGAATGGATCGGAAATCGTATGGTCGTACGAGTAAGTTCAGGACTATCTGTAATCAAAATAACATTTCTCAAGTATGGCTTTGTGCTGAACTTTGCAATTTTACACATATGAGATGAGATATATGGTAAACAAAAGATGTTCAAGAGACAGAAGTATACAGCACAGTATATAGTTGTTTCATCGCCATATAGGAACGGTGAAAATTAAAAAAAAAAAAAAAATCTAAATTTACCTATCGCTAGAACTGCTGAATGCAGAACTGCGAGATTTTGCACATATCACCGTACTGCCATTATGACAAATTTGTTACTCTAGTTACCGTTCATGCAGTCTTTGGGGTAAGATTATTTAATAAAAAAATAAATAAAGCATCTCCACAGCCGTTACAGGAGAAAATATGATTTTTTAAAATATATATATAAAACCGGGTATACTTGTATATGGCAGACAAGTTATTCATGATATTGAAATCCATAAGGCTGAATAGCTACCATTTATCAAAATCCAAAAAAATCACACAGAATTCTCCACAACCGTACCGCTTATCCTGTTAAAAAAAAAAAAAAAATGGGAGTTAATTTATGTATACTCTTGTTGTCATTTAGTCAAACAGTTATCCGCCACCGTTGACTGTGTACTTGAGTCGCACTGCTATTCTCTACAACCAGACTGTTCATTCAATCCAAACCAATTTTGTTTCGTATGTATATATCTATGAGTACAATCTTTTGATAGTTTTTCTTTTTTTTTTCCAGCTATCATTAACCGTTGATTGTGTACCTCCACTGCACTACCGTTCTCCATAACCAGACTGTTTATCCAATCCATACCAAAGCAGGTGAGTATATGTAATTCTGTGGTGGCTTCCTTATCGCTGTTCTTACATCATCTATAATTTTTATTTTTTTTAACAGAGGCTGTACAGAGGAACGAAAAACACGCATCCTCCAAATCTTTAAAAATCAGCAACAGTTAGATTTGAACTGCCGTGTGTTGAAGTTTGGGGGAAGCAAGAATATAAGAATTTTAACAGCTAGAGGTTCTGCAATACGGCAGTGCGACAGTTCAATCATGAGCACAACCAGATGCCCATGTAATACAGATGTAGGCATGGAGAGGTGGCACAATGGGTGCAACTTCGTCTAAGCAGTTGCCTTAAAAGTATCTGTAAAATAATGCAGAAGAGGCAACGATATACCTTACGTGTAGAGAAGGTGGATCACTTGCAATATGTTGGGTTATTAATTATTCTTACAGCTTGGCTTTGAATTGTGTCAAGTTGTTTCAGTGCACCTTTTTCACACTCAATCCACAAAGGTGAACAATGTCCGAGTTGAGAGTTCACATGAATCTTGTAACACCATCTAACATCCTTCTAACATCCTTCTAACATCAACTAAGGCCCTTCTAACACCATCAAACACACGCTTAACAATATGTAGCATCTATGACACTATATCATTCTCTGACTAAATATATCTGTGCTGTTGACTTATCTCCTAATTCTACTGACTATCAAAAATTCTTTGACTATCTTACTTCGACGATGGAACACATTCTATCCATTTCTCCTTTCTCTGAAATCTCCATTCTTGGAGATTTCAATGTTCACCACCACCTTTGGCTCTCGTCTCCTTTCACTGATCCACCTGGTGAACAAGCCTACACCTTTTCTATTCTTAATGACCTATGCTTGTACAGCACCCTACCCGTATCCCTGACCCCCTTGGAGAGAGCTCCAACATACTTGACCTCTTCCTTACAACTAATCCTTCTGCTTACACTGTTAATCTTTTCTCTCCATTGGGCTCCTCCGATCACAACCTTATCACCTTAACTTGTCACATCGGTCCGGTACAGCCTGTGGACCCTCCAAAGAAACGTCGTCTGTGGCATTTTGGAGCTGCGGATTGGAAGGCCCTCAGGCAGTACTTCTTTGATTTTCCATGAAATGATTATTGCTTCCATGGCAGGGAGCCATCTGATTGTGCCTTGCGCATTACGGAGGTTATTCTCTCAGGCATGGAAGCATACATTCCTTTCTCATATCCTTTGACTAATGCACGAAAGCCTTGATTTAATCACGCTTGTTCTAATGCTGTCCACAACAAGGACAGGGCCTACTAAAGGTACCAGAGCCAACCCACCCCTGAATCACATCTTTTATACGTCTCTGCCCGGAATCGTGCTAAGTCTGTTCTTCGCTCTGCTAAGAATAATTTCATCCATACTAAATGCTCTCAACTCTAACTCGAATTCTTCCCGCTCCTTCTGGCACCTTGCCAAAAACCTTTCTAACAACTTTACCTCATCGTCCTTCCCTCCTCTTTTCTACTCTGATGGCTCTGTAGCTTTTTCTTCTACTGATAAAGCATATCTCTTTGCCACACTTTCTCCTCCAATTCCACCTTAGACGATTCCGTTGCTGTTCCTCCATCACTTCCTCCCTTTGACTTCCTCATAGCTAACATTAAAATTTCTTCAGGTGATGTATTTTCTGCCATCACAGGCCTCAATACTAATAAGGCACATGGGCCTGATGGAGTCCCTCCTGTTGTTCTCAAGAACTGTGCTTCTGTGCTTACACCCTGCCTAGGCAAACTCATTCGCCTTTGTCTATCAACTTGTACCTTTCCTTCTTGCTGGAAGTTTGCTCTCATTCAGCCAGTCCCAAAGAAGGGTGACCATTGCCAACCCTCTAAATATCGTCCAATTGCTTTAACATCCTGTAACTCATAAATTTTTGAGTCTATTCTTAAGAGAAAAATTTTAAAGCATCTTTCCTATCACAACCTTCTTTCTGATCGTCAGTATGGGTTCCGTCAGGGACGCTCCACAGGCGATCTTTTCACCTACCTTTCAGACTCCTGGTCATCCTCCTTTCGGGACTTTGGAGAAAGCTTTGCCATTGCACTTGACATCTCAAAGGCTTTCGATTGAGTCAGGCATAAATCTTTAATTTCCAAACTGCCCTCTTACGGTTTCTATCCTTCTATCTGTGCCTTCATCTCTAGTTTGCTTTCTGGTCGTTCTATAGCCGCTGTTGCAGACGGTCATCGTTCTTCTAGATCTATTAACAATGGTGTTCCTCAGGACTTTGTCCTATCACAACCCTCTTCCTTTTATTCATCAATGACCTTCTAAGCTGTAACCCTATCCACTCATACGCTTCACCTTTCCATTCGATTCCCACAACGTCCATCTCAGCAGTTACTCCAACAAATTAGGGATGAGGCTATGGCACACCTAATGTCTGACTTGGCTCGTATCTCTGACTGGAGTAAAAATAATCTGGTTGTTTTTAATGCATCAAAGACTCAGTTTTTGCACCTATCAACCCGACAAAATCTTCAACAGGTATACCCACTAATGTTTAAAAATACTCAGTTTAATCCTGCATCATCGTTGAACATGCTTGGGGTTTCATTTACTCGGGACTTATCTTGGAAAGATCATATTACATCTCTTGTAAAATCTGCTTCCAAGAGATTGGGTGTGCTGAGCCGACTCCGTTCCTTCTTTACCCCTGCACAATTGTTGAGTCTATAGAGGGCTTTTATTCGCCCCTGCGTGGAGTATAACTCTCATGTGTGGGGAGGCTCCCCACATACAGCTCTTCTCAATAGGGTGGAGTCAAAGGATTTTCGTCTCATTAACTCTCCTCCTCTTACTGACTCCCTTCAACATCTGTCTCTTCGCCGCACTGTTGCATCTTTATCTCTTTTCTATCGCTACATCAATGGTCACTGTTCCTCTGAACTGTCTGCATGCATATATATTATTATTAGCATAGGTGGAGGACTCAATATAACCCATTTCCGAGCCTTGGTGAGCATTTTAATGGCAAAATTAGTTGTTTCCACATCAAAGTCTATCATTTTAGCCAAAAAAAAAGAAAAAGGTCAAAAAATGGCCGGCACTCTGATGACCCATAGGGCAAAAAATAGCTGGCATGCGGCGAGTTAAACGTACTCACATTTTCCATTTTCTCATCATCCAGCCTCACTTACATTCACTAACTTCACCCCTCTCAAAGACCATAACTTTAATAATAATAATGATGATGATGATAATAATAATAATAATAATAATAATAATAATAATAATCAATTTTATAATGATCCAATTTCTGTATGGTGTTGGTTTGTTGGTTTGTCCATTTGTTACCTCAGCACAGCAAAAACGGCACATTGTAGTGCCATTTCTGTCAGCAAGGTACTGCTAAAATGCTCTAACTTGAAGAATGAAAGTTTCTAGTCCAATCGTGCCACCGGTTCGCAAGTTATGACTCATTTCTTGAATTCGCAAAATGACTGCAAACACACCTGTGGAAACAATGCAAATGTGTCGTACTAAGAAATATCCATATTTTCTCTGGTGCCATGACCATTTTTTCAGGTTTCAATTTTTTTTTTCTTTACCAAAGTGAAGAAAGTCGTCTGGCACACCTGACTGCATCATTTTTAGTTTCCTAAATCAACCCTGTAATTTGTAATGACTCGCGGAAAAATTCGCAAAATGACTACTTGCACCTCTGTGGAAACTAAGCAAATGCGCCACACTAAAAAATATCCATATTCTCGAAGAAAATAACTTCAAAGTTGCCAAACTGGTTTGAAATGACTAGAAATATGCAATACAAACAAAATTAGTTCATATTAAGGAAATATATATATGTTTTAAGTTATTACATCTGCGCAAAGTAGCGCAATTTTTGTCAGTGCAAGTTACCGTTAAAATACTCTAACGTGAAGATTAAAACAAATTCTTGTCCAATCGGGCCACCAGTTCCCGAGCTGTGACTCATTTCTGAAGGAAGTGATGACATCAAGCAGAGGCCACCGAAGGCAGCCCCTCAGCGAGTAATGATAATAATAATAATGATAATAATAATAATAATAATAATAGTGATTATTATTATTATTACTATTATTATTATTATTATTATTGTTATTTTTATTACTGTGCTTATTATTGTTGTTGCTGTTGTTGCTATAATTACTGTTTGTTTTATTTTTAATCATTGCTTAGGCCTACAAGATGACACATGAGGAAAGTTGTTTCAGTGAGTTTTGATTAAACTATATTTCTGGCTTGCTATATTCCCGGTTTCACATTGGTTTTCATCCATCAAGTAAGATTTATTTACTTTTCACAAAATGATATCAGTATTAATATATATACATGAACTGACATATTATAGGCAAGAAAAAAATAAAGCTGAAAATGTATGTAGATGTTATTATCGAATACAAGTAAAGAAAATGCACACCCATAATATATTTTATACTCCTTTATTAAATACTGCTCCATTTTTTAAAAATATGCATGGATTTTCCCCATATATGGGTTTTTGGTGGATTCTCACTTGGCAATATCCAGCAATGGTCGGGCATACTGTTGACATCCCATTTAACTAGTTGTTCTTTCCATCGTCTTTATACAGAGATTTCATCTTTCACATTATTCTTCACTCGGACTCTCAGATTTTCCGGAAAGCTCAAACGACCATTCTGGAGATGTTTTTTAGAATCATGTTACGTCCTAAGGCCCTGAACTTTTCCTGCATCCTGATTACAATGTTTCTATAGTCTGGATCCTTGTAGTTGCACGAAAAGTTTTTAATGATATCCTTCAATGTAATCCATGATTCGTATTCAAGGGTAAGAAAAGTGATTTCAAAAATGTGCATCATTGACAAGTTTCCTTACAGCAGGTCTGACAAATATGTCCTCTTTGTGCTTTGCATCCAGACAGTCTTTGAAATCTTTTGCACAAATACGTGAAACCAGCTGTCTCGTTACCTCACGCTTCGTTTTCCTTTATATTTATTTCTCTCTAACCCTTTTCCTTGTCGCAGTGAATTGAATAGGTCTCTGGAAGTTTACTGGAGGACTGAGAGGGTTTCACATTTTGGAAAAGGAGGTTACCACTGACTTTTTCTCCCTCAGTTCGCTTTCCCCAAATTTTTTCTCTGTTCCTTTTCTTGCCACGGAAAAACGGGCGGTAAGGAAGATGCTAGCAGGAGAATGAGAGGGGCCAGTAGTATGGAAAATAGGCAGCCTTTTGACACTATCTTCCTTCCTTTCTTTTTCTCCTCTGTTGTCTTCCTCAGTTAATATCCCTCTATATTTCTTTATTCACTCTTTTCCTTACCAAACGTTAAAGGAACACGCAGGGAAGTAGTATGAAAGGAGCCACGAAAGGAGCTATAAACCAGCAACATTGTGGCACAAATTCCTCCTTTTTTTCTTCTATTCTCAATCTGGTGTCTTCTCCATTTTTCTATTTTCTCGTCTATGACATCTAAGAAGTAAAGACAAGACATGTTCAGCAGTGTTAGAAAATGTGTGATCTTTGGCGGATAGCATTTTGACATTCTTCCCATCCTCTAGGTTTTCTTGTGGTCTATTCTTCTCCCTGTTTTTTTTTTTTTTACCTTACTGAGGAAAAAAGAAAAAGGCATGGAGAAGGCGATAGCTTGCGAGAGAGACAGATGCGGCAGTGGACCAGGAAAATAATCTTATGATACATTCTTCCTCTCCTCCAAGACTTTTGGATTTCTCTCCCTTTCTCTCTCTTCTTTTTCCCCTTGTATTTTGTCTTTTCCTTCTTCATTTTGCCGTAGCGGAGGGTGCAGGGAAGAAAAAGGTGACAGTTGGGGTTAGTAATCCTGGAAAGTTAATATCCTTTAATAATTTTCTTCTTTTCCTTCTCTCATTTTCCCCGTATATCATTCATCTCTTTTCTATTTTTCTTCTCCTTGCCAGCGAGGAAAGAACAAACTGTGTGGTGATGGCAGAAGCGAGGGAGAGACCATCGGTGGCCGGCAAAAATATGCACTGAATGGCAAAAGCGAACATATATACGAATGGCAAGGGAATGTGAAATACCTGTATATTAGAAATATGAAACAGAAGGAGTATTATTATTATGAAAAGTACGTGGAAGGATGTATGGATGACCAAGAAATATTGAATTTTAATAAAAATTTTACTATGAAAGACTAATACAGTGACCAAGTGTCAAATAATTGTTAAATGACCGAAAACACTTGAAAAAAGATATTGACAAAAAAAATAAAATAAAAACAGAAAGGATCCTTAAACCTGCTTAAAAGGAACTGAGTAAAATAAAGATTCATATGTTTTAATATATTTTCGCTGATTAAAAGAGTTACCTAAAAACCAGATGGTAAAAGATTTCCTTAAAGCGTGAAAAAATGCACCAAGACTTTATAACAAGTAGACTGAAATCCAGGCAATAAAATAGACACACACACACACACACACACACACACACACACACACACACACACACACACACACACACACACACACACACACACACACAAACTGGTGATAAAATTAATGAAGTATAAAACAGTCTTTTCAAGGAGTAGACAGAAAAAAAGTAGATGAAGACTGGAACAAAAACAGTTAACGAAAATAGTTTGCCAGAGACAAATGACAAAAAGAAAAAAAAAGATAACAGAGGGTTGAATATAACCAGATGATAAAAATATAAAACAAAAGAAAAGGTAACAGGAGATTATGAGAACAGCAGATGAAAACCTGAATGAAATAATGAATAATATAAAAATGGGGATGAACTGGTATAAAATGTAATAAAGTAAGACTAGGAAGTAAAAATGCTAAGTGCAGTGTAATAAAGAAAAGATCAAAGGATTAAAAAAAGCATAATAAGAGCAGAAAAAGAATCTGTCTCTCTCTCTCTATATATATGTACCTGTGCTGCTCCCCCCAAAGAAAGGGGGAGAATTATGAAAATCGAATACACCCCACATTTTTTTTTTTTTATAGATAATGAATGGAGGAAGGAAAAACAAAGGAAAAAAAATAAGTCCATGTGCCTAAAGGCATCCTCCATTCATAAAATATTTATAACAACCGGATTTAAATTGAAGTAGATTAAATGTTTATGGGAAGCAACTCCCAGGAAGTGAATTCCAGAGAGTAGTAGTTCTGGGGATAAACGAATTTTGATAAGCAGAGGTTCTGCATTGCGGGGGAGAGAGTGTGAGTTCATGGGCGCTCCCAGCTGCCCGAGTATTTCGGGAGAAAATGTGAAGGGGAGGCACAATGAAGCAAATTCGTCTGAACACTTACGGTAAAAATATCAATATAATAATGCTAAAGAAGTAACATCTCTACGTACTGATATTGGAGGAAGGTCCTGCGTTATGGCAGGATTATATATTGATTAATCGAATGGCTTTACTTTGAATTTTGTCCAACTGTCTCAGTGCAACCGCTCCATATCCGCTCCACAGTGGTGAACAGTATTCGATCTGAGAACGCACATGACTTTTGTATATTGTGGCCAACATATCAGAACAAGAGGAATAAAAATCGCATTAATAGTTAGGGTTGATGAAAATAGTAGATTGAAATTCATGAAAAAAATAAACTGTACATTTAAATAAAACACGAAATAAAAATAGTGTACCAAAAACTGATCATGATAAGGTTTAAAAAAACATGAAACAAAAAAGCTCACGTGTATAACTTTAGGTACTGTTTGTATCCATGTTCTAAGGTAGTGCACACTGTCTTCTTTTCAGGACAAGCATAGCTAGCCCCAATCTGAATAAAAATCATATTTCATGAACCACAATTATTAAATGAACAGTCTTCATCAGAGATCTTTATTACATAGCAAACGCTTAACATATCACAGGATGGGTAAAATAATCCATCGCGAGCCAGAACACTGAATGGTTTAATACGGTAGTTGGAGTAATGACACAAAACTCGCCAGGTGTTAGTCTGCCGTCGACTGAATTAAATTATCTTATATGATCGTGAGCAGAATACGTAATTGTAACTAAAGAAATGAGAGGAAGTTTGGTTTTGCTTGAACAGTATATCTAAATATTTCAACAGGGAGGGATGGAATTGTAGTACCGGTTACACAGATCATGAAAATGAGGCGATAAATATCTCGTACAATAGAGTTGCATATTATTCTTAATGTATTTAACTCCTAAAGTTCGCGAGGATCTATCTATCTATTTATTTATTGCCAGATGCCTTAATCCCGTAAGGGATGGCCACAACCAAATCGCCCCATGTCACCCTGTCTCCCGCCATTTCCTTGCCCTGCTCCCAGCTCACACCCCACTCTCTCATACACCTCTCCACTTCATCCATCCATCTCATCCTTGGCCTCCCCCTCCCTCTCCCCCCTTCCACCTCACTCACATACACTCTTCTCGTCAGTCTCTCACTCTCCACCCTCTCCACATGGCCAAACCACCTCAGTGTGTTTCTCTTAACGCTTCCTATCACATCCACATCCACACCACAACGCTCCTTCACTTCCTCATTTGTCAGTCTGTCTCTCCATGTGGTTCCATATGCTCCTTTCAAATAACTCATTTCCACTGCTCTCACTCTTGACTTCTGTCCCACCAACAAGGTCCAAGCGTCACTTCCATACGTTAGATTTGGTATCACAATAGTGTCATGTACTATCTTTTTCCCTTCCATGCTCATATCCCGGTTTCTTATCACTACTTTCAAGGAACCAGCAACTTTTCTTCCTTGTTGTACCCTTTCAAGCACTTCACCCTCTAAACTTCCATCCTTACTCATCACACCACCCAAGTACACAAATGCACTCACATTTTCCATTTCCTCCTCATCCAACCTCACTGTACATTCACTGACTTCACTTCTCTCGAAGACCATAACGTTACTCTTCCCTACATTCACGTTTAGATTCCGTTTCTTACACACTCTCCTAAACTCATCCACCAAGCGTTGCAGCTCCCCTTCATCCTCACTTAACAACATAGTATCATCTGCAAACAACAGTAGAGGGAGTTTCCAAACACTGCCCCCTCTCACTAGGGCCGCTCCAACATCCACTGCCCTACCTTGTATCTCTTTTATTACCCCATCCATATACAGACTGAACAACCATGGAGACATGACACATCCTTGTTTCAATCCAACCTTCATATAGAAAAATTCACTTGGTTCATTATCCACACGCACTGCAACCTCAGCATCCTCATACATACTCTTCACGAGTACTTCTTCCAGAGCATATATTTTATTAATCATAAAGCTTAGAGAAGACTTCTGAAAAACTAGATCTAAGCTATTAATGATGCACCTAGTGAAAAACTGCATCATTTGATTTACCACAAAACAAGAGATAATTGACCTTATCAAAAAAATGAAAAATAAAGTTTCTAGTACAGTATTTTCATTTTATCCTTTCTCTAAGGTCCAGCATCTTCTCACATGCTTTATAACTTACCTGCATGTAACTACTTCGGTAATTAAATGTCTTTTCCATAATTAATACAAACTAGGTCTTTCTCTCTGTTGAAGAACTTGTTATTATGGTGCATGATGTGTGTTACAGAATATCAATAAGCTTCTTTTTAACAAAACACACATCATTCTGTCCCCTATGCTGGCCTGGGATGCGGTGAAAATAAATCATAATGATGAAAATGAGGCCAACATAATAATCTGCCCATAGAAATCAGGAAGAATAATGTAAAAAGTATAAATCAGTCTCTGATGCGAAATTGGTATAAGATGAATAAGTGGTTGCTGGAAAAGTGAATGTTCACTGAAAACCATATCAATGGTTCTGGTGGACGAGCAGAGTGGGTGGAGTCTACTGAAAATAGTGAATGCTCAATTATACGGGCAAGGATGCATATTACAATGACGCTAGTGTGAATATAAAAGTAAAAAAGAAATATGAGCAAAGACACTGATTTCTGATATAAACACTCTGTTGCAGAAGCTCCATCATAAATACAGAGAAAGTTATGAAAATATCATTAACTTTATTAGCAAGGGTCAGGACCAAATTATTCAGTACAATAATAGTTCAGTCCTCACTCTTGTTTCAAGAGCTTATAACATTTCTTTCTCATAAGTAGCTTTTCATTCTGAACTTCAGTATGTCTTAATGGGATCCCCCCTAGACTTTGCGAACACGTGCATCGTTAAACAGTTCAGTACGATATCATCAAGTCCTAAGACTCAACCGTTCAGAAGGCAGCATTGTGCTCTGCAATTCCCATTTTAGATAGCAGGTCATATAGTTTTTGTAACACAAGGAAATGTTCTCTTTTCCAGTGTTATCTGTAGATGTCACTAATTGTTACTTTCAAGTCTAATTTTACTCTTCCAGAATGTTTCAGGTTTAAGAACTGACTCCCCCCGACTCCAAGATCATCAGAGGTGTATCATTCTAACTGTAGCAGCTGCTTACATCGGGCAAACGAAACGCCAGGTCACTACCTTGGTTTGCCTTACAGAACTGCCCCCCCCCCTCCTTTGTTGAAATTGCCTTATTCGGCAAATCAGTATTGTTCTGAGACTTTAATTGACAGGTTCAAATACCAGGATTTCAGTGTCCTGTGCACCAAATCAGACGACACCACAAGAAGAGTATGTAAAAATCTTCTTACCTATTACCACAAACCAACATTAGGATCAAAGATAGCTCAACTCCCTTCCTGTTTTTTTTTTTTTTTTTTAACCGTTTTGTAAATCTATCTACCAATTCCCAGACGCTTTAATCTCGCAAGAGGTGGCCACAAACAAATCGCCTCCATGTTGCCCTGTCCCCCACCATTTCATTGCCCTGCTTCCAGCTCACACACCCCTCTCTTATATACCTCTCCACTCCATCCTTGGCCTCCCCCCTCCATCTCACTCACATACACTCTTCTCGTCAGTCTCTCAGTCTCCATCCTCCCCTTATGGCCAAACCACCTCAGTGTGTTTCTCTTAACGCTTCCTATCACATCCACATCAACCCCACAACGCTCCTTCACTTCCTCATTTGTCAGTCTGTCCCTCCATGTGACTCCACACGCTCCTCTCGAATAACTCATTTCCACTGCTCTCACTCTTGACTTCTGTCCCTCCAGCAAGGTCCAAGCTTCACTTCCATATGATAGAGTTGGTATCACAATACTGTCATGCAGTAACTTTTTCACTTCCATGCTCACTTCCCTGTTTCTTATCGCTGCTTTCAAGGAACCAGCAACCTTTCTTCCTTGTTGTAGCCTTTCAAGCACTTCATCCTCTAAACTTCTACCCTTACCCATCACAACCCAAGTACGTAAATGCACTCATATTTTCAATATCCTCCTCATCCAACCTCACTGTACATTCACTGAAGGGAGAAACCTGTACTGTACACAGGAAAAATCATCTGGTAATTTACCAATATGCTGGGAATCGAACCAGGGACTCTCAGATGAGAGCCAGGCAGCATACCACTACACCACGACCAGGTAAAAGTTAACTCACGTTGTCACAATCTTGTAACCAACGTCCCTCCGCCCCCACTGTGGGCATCAAGAGGATGAGTTAACCCCCTGGCACTCGGGCAAGTAGATGCTTTTAATCTATCCCAAGCACTTACTGGTCGTGGTGTAGTGGTATGCTGCCTGGCTCTCATCTGAGAGTCCCTGGTTCGATTCCCAGCATATTGGTAAATTACCAGATGATTTTTCCCTTGTACAGTACAGGTTTCTCCCTTCATTCTGACTTGCCGTAAGTGTTTGGGATAGATTAAAAGCATCTACTTGCCCGAGTGCCAGGGGGTTAACTCATCCTCTTGATGCCCACAGTGGGGGCGGAGGGACGTTGGTTACAAGATTGTGACAACGTGAGTTAACTTTTACCTGGTCGTGGTGTAGTGGTATGCTGCCTGGCTCTCATCTGAGAGTCCCTGGTTCGATTCCCAGCATATTGGTAAATTACCAGAGTACATTCACTGACTTCATTTCTCTCAAAGACCGTAACTTTACTTTTCCCTATATTAACCTTTAGATTCCGTTTCTTACACACTCTCCCAAACTCATCCACCAAACTTTGCAGCTCCCCTTCGTCTTCAGTTAACAACACAGTATCATCTGCAAACAACAATACAGGTAGTTTCCAAATATTGCCCTCTCTCATTAGGGCCGCTCCAACATCCACTGCTCTATCTTGTATCTCTTTCATAACCCGATCCATATACAGATTGAACAACCATGGGGACTTGACACATCCCTGCTTTTATTCAATATTCAGATAGACAAATTCACTCAATACACTATCCACAGGCACTGCAGCCTTAGCACCATCATACATACTCTTCACGGCATTCAAGAACTTCCCATTTACTCCATATATTCTTAATACTTTCCACAATCCTTGTCTATCCACCCTGTCATATGCTTTCTCCAAATCCATGAAGGCTGCATACAGTTTCCTTCCCTTCTCTAGAAACTTTTCCACTAAAGATCTAAGAATGAATATCTGATCTACACAACCTCTTCCCTTCCTAAAACCTCCCTGTTCTCCTCCAACTAATTCCTTTGTTATTTCCCTAACCCTGCCGGTAAGTATCCTACCATATAGTTTTCCTATTACACCAAGAAGACAAATGCTTCTATGATTACCAAACAGTTCTTTTTCCCCCTTTCCCTTTGTACAGGGGAATAATTATACCTGACTTCTAATCCTCCGGGACTCTGTCTTCTTCCCAGGCCAATCTGCACATCTTCCACATCCATTCTACTAATATCTCTCCCCCATTCTTCAGCATTTCACCACACACTCTATCAATTCCTGGGGCTTTCCCCATTTTGACTTTCTTCATTGCTTCCACAACTTCCATCCTACTGATTTCTTCCTCTACTCTCACATCCCACCATCTCCCAGCCATTCCGCAGCCAGTCATACTTACATTACTTTCATTCTCGATGTTAAACAATTCCTTAAAGTGTTCTCTCCATCTACTCTCTGTTTCTCTCTTCTCCACTAGTAATCTACCTTTTATATCTTTCACTCTCCAGCTAGCTTCTTTGGCACCCTGAACATTTTCTTACATTCCCTTCATTTTACACTCAAATTCCTTCCAAATTCCTCACCCACTCTCTTCTTACTCTCTTACTAATCTTTTCACCTCTCTCTCCCTCTCTCCATATAACTTTCTCTTCTCTCTCTCAACTTCTTCCACTCCCCTGTTTCTCATCCATCCACTATACACATTGTGCTTTTGTGCCACAGCCTGTCTCACCTCTTCTTTCCACCGTGCTGTTCCCTGCACACCCTTTCGTCTTCTCTTCAGCCCACACACCAGCTCACATGCTGCACAGATATCTTCTGTGACTATCTTGCACACACCTTCCACGTCGCCATCTGTTTTGTAAATACTTTTTCATTATTGCGGAAACTGTAAATTTTCTAACCATTATTCTTTTTCTTTTTATTTTTCATTAGTAACTGTCAGTATTTGCACAGATATTGAACTTTCTTACATATTCCCCTCCTCCCGGTGTAATATTTGCTGTCCGCCCAGTATACTTTACCTCCAGTCATTTCGTGTGTAACAAAGTTGCACAATACTACTAACCCTCTTTCACAGTATATTTTATGAGTATTACACAAGTTCTCATGCAAAACTATTATCTCTTTCTCTCCCCTTCTCAGGTATTTATTTTGGCTGATGATGGTTTATGCATATCCCAAAGCGTTCTGAATAAACGAAGTACATTGCAGGATAACATTACACTAATGGTTTTAGGTATAACAACATAAATAATTCATTTAAATCACTCCACAATTCTCTAATTATCCAGCAGAACTGTTAAAGCACTAAAACAATGGGTCAGTGGCGATCATGATGTTCTTCCACGTTCATTGAAGAGAGGTGTGTGTCTCGGTAAAAATGTGTGTCAGGCACTGAAACGGGAGTCTGTGTGGTATTCCTAAGGCTGCCACTTATGTTGGAATTTCCATGTATGAACTATCTGGAATTACCCTTAGCTCCATTGAGCACAAAATCATATTACGAAACATTTTTTTTTTTCTGTTCCAAACGATTTTTGTCCTGTTTGCGAGAGATTATTCAAACTAAGGGGTTAAATGGAGTCTTCACAAACCACTTCAATATCGGAGATTTTTCTAAATACATTAAAATCGGCTGAAGGCAGCAACAATATGAAGCAAGTACAGAAGCCCGAAACAGATGTCAGGAACACTGGACCCCATACGAGGCTTCGCTGAAGTCAAGGAAATTGAGGCAAATCTTTTCGTAAGTCCGTAGTGAGTTAGTGACGGACAGGCATGGTCCTAATTATGTTCCTTCATAGAAAAAAAAAATCTGGGGGTTTTATCTGTAGCAATAGGTGTTTGGGTAGAAATTCCAGTCTGTTGCTGTGGTGCTCTTCAGAATGTTGAACCGAAAAGTTAAGTGTATATTTTCCAGTTTTATTCGGCCCATGTGTTACAGACTCCTGAAAAAGTGGCTGGAATAAGTTAATGCCACCTCTCGCCCAACTCAGTCCCCATTGGTTAAGAATGTTGATGGCTGCGACGTCTAGGTACTAGTATTACAAGGTACTGAGTAGTTCTACTGAAATCACTATTATGCAAGATAATGTAACAAAGGGAAGATGACTGTTATAGGTTAATGTTCTCAACCCCTGAGTAACTCAGCTTCCAATATATTAGAGTTTTCAGGGTAATAATGTCTAAGGCGCTGAATCATCATAGTACTGTATTAAAGACAAACTACAGCTACCTCTGAAATCACCGAAGCTGGTGGCAACAAAGATATAGTGCCTGCATAAGGTGATGTCTTAACGGAAGTAGGAATATCCAAACTTTATGATCTTAGTGGTCATATTCTCAACCCTGACCTAGACGAAGATAAAATACAAGCTTCAGCATATTTAGGTAATATGTGCAGGTGACGAAAGTTCTTTGAAAGGCGTAGATTTATTGGTGAATTGTAGTAACCACAGCCTTAATAGCGCTGGGATTAAACATCACCAAAACTACATGCTACAATAATTGAATCAGCTGATTAGCACCTTGGTTCTTCCCCACTCCACCCCAAACAGAGTAATTATTATTCAAGACAGTGCAGCTAACACGGCCTCCTATAGAAATGATGTGGCCAAAAAGGTTTGATGTGCATGATGGTGCTGAGGCACAATTGGAAGAGAAACTGGAGTTGGTATTTATTTTTCGTCTGTGTTCCATTTCACTCCAAGATCAGAGTAACTCCTCAATTAGCATGATCATTCACAGTTGCGAAATGTTTGATTATCACACGTCCATTTGGATATATTTCATTTTCTTCACCAGCTTTCAGGTTAAACAGAAATTCAAGTAACAACTGCAGTTCTTCTAGCAGCATCTGCGAACTGTGGTGAGGGATTCAAATGCAGCCCTTGGATGGGATTCTGACCTCCTTTTGGAAGCATTATGTCTCTTTCATGGTAGTCTTATCAGCCTCTTTCTTTCTCAAGTAAACAAATTATCAGAGATGCTCCAGTGAGTCAAAATCGTTTAACAGATATAAGATTTTCCCTGCGGATTTGCTGATTCTTGTTTTAGATATTTGGCATTAGCTTATAAGATCAAAATGTTTCGAAAGGCTTAAGGATATTTTAAAGAACTGGAACTAGGACATTTGTCCAGGCCTTAAGCAAAATTCTTACAAAGAAGAGGCTGGTATACCATAAGCAACTAATTTCTTTCACAAAAAGCATTTCAACAACTGCTCTCAATAATAATTTCATCATATTATATATATATATATATATATATATATATATATATATATATATATATATATATATATATATATCAAAACATCATCCAATCCTACATTGCCCCATGAGGAGCGTAGGAGCCCGGGACTAAGCAGTTGGTCCCGACATTTAAGATGAGAGTGACCTGCCTCACTCATCCCTGAGTGGCATTACATGAACCATCAACCCCAACAACCCCTTGGATATAAACCTTTACCGGCTCAATCCGATTGGAGCTCAATAATTACCCACCAAACCACCAGACGCCAAAATTTGGTTATATGGTTACCACCCAGCGTAGTAAATGGTTTCCTGGCACACAGGAAACCATTTGGCTTGTCACTCAGTGTAGAGTCACCCACAGGCTGAAGGAAGTGGAAAGGATGAAGGAAAGAAAGACAGAAGAGGGAGTGTAAAGTCACCCTTAGGCAGAAGGACAAGGAAAGAATGAAGTAAAGAAAGACAGAAGAGAATGGAAGGAAAGAAGGATGGAGAGAAAAGGGCAGACACCCGAGAGCAGCACTACATCGAGTGAGTGGATGGTGAGCGCCCCCACCTACCACTAAATATATATATATATACATAGAGAGAGAGAGAGAGAGAAAGAGAGAGAGAGAGAGAGAGAGAGAGAGAGAGAGAGAGAGAGAGAGAGAGAGAGAGAGAGAGAGAGAGAGTGCATGGAAGAAGGAACTAAAGGCCATAAGCCCACAACTTTGTTCCCTCCTAGAAAAAAACAAAAAACAAAAGGCCAAAATCAAGATCCATTCATCCGAGATCCCTGGACACACTGCGTTTGAATGACTGGAGGTCACTGGCAGTAGGAAATACAGACATGGGAAGACAGTTCCAGGGTCGACCTGTTCCATACATGAAGGGATGGGAGTAACGGTTAACTCTTGCATTAGAGAGTTGGTCAGAAAATGGATGAGAGTTTGTTGTTAGACTGGTACTACACGCCCTCTATAATGGTAAAGGCATATAACCAGACAGTGCACAGGAGCAACGACCACTGAAGCAGCGACAGAAAACAGATAAAGATGCAATAGTGCTGAGAAGAAACAGAGGTTGAAGGAGACCAATAACAGGAGGAGTGTTAATGAGACAAAAAGACTCTGACTCCACCTTGCTAAGAAGAGCTGCATGTGGGGAGCCTCCCTAACACGAGAGTTGTACTCTACTCAGGGGCGAATAAAACTCGTGTATTTATTGAACAATTGAGTAGGGGTAAGGAAGGCATGGGGTCGGCTTAGCACACCTAATCTCTTGGAAGCAGATTATACACGAGAGACAATATGATAAATCCAAGATAAATTCCGAGAGAATAAACCCCAAGTATGTTTCAAGATGATGCAAGAATGAGTTGGATAGTGTTAAAAATTAGAGGATACTCCTCAGAAGATTTTGACGGGTTCAAAGATGTAAGAACTGAGTTTTTGATGCATCAATAAGATTACTTTTACCTCAATCTGAAATATGTGCCAAGTCAGACATTAGGTGCGTCATAGCCTCATCTCTTGTTTGTTGAAGTAACTGCTGAGATGGACACTGTGAGAAGCTAATGGAACAGTGAAGATGGAGTCCTCAGTGTATGAGTGGATTGGGTTAGATGTTCAGCTTAGAAGATCATTGATGTATAGAAGGATGAGAGTTGGTAATAGGACATAACCCTGAGGATCACTACAGTACTATTAACAGCGCTAGGAGAAGAAAGATGGCCTTTTACAGCAGCAGGTACAGTATAGAACGACCAGAAAGGATAGATGAACGCACAGATAGACCGATTGACACCGTAAGAGGGCATTTTGGAAATTAATACTTTATCCTAGACTCGGTTGAAAGTCTTTGAAATGTTAAGTGAAATGGCAAAGCTTTCGCCCAAGCTCCAAAAGAAGGATGACCAGGAGTTTGAAAATTGAGAAGATCGCTAATGGAGCGTTCCCTGTGGAACCTACACTGACGATTGTAAAGAAGGCTGTGATAGGAAAGGTGCTTTGTTAAGAATCTATTATACTATAGTACTAGCCGTGTGTGTGTGTGTGTGTGTGTGTGTGTGTGTGTGTGTGTGTGTGTGTGTGTGTGTTTTGGGCAGCCGAAACTACACATTCAAATCGCACCAAAAGTGGCACAAAAATCGCAAAAAATTCGCTGATGTGAAAAACTTGGTCCCATCACGATTGAAAAACTTTTACTATATTTAATGAGCGATCACATTTTGACCAAAAAACGACACTCCAGGCGCCCGGCATAGGATCTTCGTAGAATTTTTTGCCCATAGGTACAACTAAAATAAACTACAGCAGCGCGACAGCCCTCCACAGGAGCAAGTGTGAGTGGGCCGAAGGGCCCACGAGCACTTGTATAATCTAAAATGCTAGAAATACAGGATGTTAAAACAACTGAGGGATAGTTAGAGGCCTGGGGATGGTCACCCTACTTAGGGACTGGCTGAACGAGAGCAAATTTCAAGCAAGAAGCAAAGGTACAAGATGACATACAAAGGTGAAAGAGTTTACTAGGTGGCATGTAAGTTCAGAAGCACAGTTCTTGAGGAGAACAGGAGGGACCCTATCAGGCTCAGTGACGGCAGAAAATACATCAGCTGATGAAAATTCAATGTTATCCGAGAGGAAGTCAGAGGGGGTGAAAGTGATGGGGGAACAGCACCAGAAACGTTTAAGGTAGAATTAGTGGAGAAGGTTTAACTGATGAGTTCTGTTTTTTTCAGTACAAGAAGCAGTTACAGAGCCATCAGAGTGAAAAAAGAAGAGGGATGGATGCTGATGTAAGTTGTTAGATAGGTTTTTCGCAAGGTGTGAGAAAGAGTGGGAAGAATTTGAGTTTGAAGAGTTCAGGGCATTTAGTTCAAATGAAGATACTGTTCAGAAAACAGACTTAGCAAGACCCCAAGCAGAAACACTGAAGAGTCGATAATCAGTTGTTGGTTCACTCCGGTTACTTTTTTCGGCCATCTCACTTGTGGACAGCATTAGAACAAGCGTGATTAAACCATTTTTTTTTTTTGCAATAGTCACACGATAGGAGAATGGTTTGTATGCTTCCATGCCCGAGAGAATAACCTACGTAATGCACAAGGCACGTTGAGATGGTTCGAGAACATGGAAACAACAATCATTCCACAGAAAAGCAAAGAAGTACTGCCTGAGGGTCTCCCAATCAGCATCTCTAAATTGCTACAGCCACCGCTTGTTGGGAGGGTTCAACAGCCTTACTGAAGTAATAGGACAGGTTAAGGTGATAAGGTTGTGATCAGAGGCTCCCAGTGGAAAAGCAATGTTAACAACATAAGCAGAAGAATTAGTTGTAAAGAAGAGGTCAAGTATGTTGGAACTCTCTCCAAGGCAGTCAGGGATACAAGTACTGTAGGATGCTTTACAAGCTGCTCTAGGTAATGAAGGATGGAACAAATGTAGGTTTGTTCACCAGGTGGATCAATGAAAGGAGAAGAGTCATTGGTGGTGGCAGACATTGAAATAACCTAGAATGGAAATTGCAGAGAAAGGAGAAACTGATAAGATCTGTTCCACAATAGAAGTTACAAAGTCGAAGAATTGTTCATAGCCAGTAGAATTAGGAGATAAGTAAACAGCTCAGATATATTTAGTCAGAGAGCGACAGGATAGCCGAAGCCAAAGAGTTGTGAGTTCAGAAGCAACAAGTTCAGGAACCCGAGAGCAAGATTTGTTGTTGCGTACCTAAACACACCAACAAATGAGGATACAGAGAAGGGTTCGCTATGAGTCGCCTCAGACAATTGAGTCAGTAAAGAAGAAAAGTTGAAGTTTAGTGAAGGAGAGGTGGTGTTCAACTGACAAAAAATGGAAAGGCCACGAATTTTACAGAAATGAAGAAGTGAGTCAGGCAGTTGTTCCAGACATCACGCTTGATCGTCGCCTGGAGAGAGGCTGATAGTGGGGACTTTTATGCCTTCCCCCCCCTCTTTGGGGACTCCGGGGCCTGGTGTTGAAATGCATTTTTTTTTCCAAAACTACGGACAGAAAGTGTAGTGTGTAATGTACATGTAGTTTGGTGTTGACAGTTAGAGGAACTTGCATCGGAGGGCATGCTGACCCACTCTTTATGTTACTGAAACACTGAAAAAGAGCAGCGACGGAGGATGATCAGACGATAGTCCCGAGGGCTGATGAAACGGGATATCCAGCTCTCCTCTTCATCAGCTTTCCAGTTATGCGGATAAAATTCTCTTCAACATATGATGGTGAACTTTTAAAGATATACACCATGGAAATTCACCCAAATTCAAGAACTTCATAATAGCTATCCAGGATGTTATTTTTCTTAAGCTTGCTAAGGGCAATTGCGAGAAGCTGACGTTGCATTTCGCTCAGATAAGGAATCAACTCTTCAGCTACTCTTGAGATAAAAATATCTGGATTATCAGAAGTCTGCTTTTACTTCAGTTCCTTGAATAACAATCTTGCCGATTCTGATGACGATCATAGGAAGCAACGAAAGTAGCGGAAAGAAAAGGAATTCCATGGAATGGGGTCTGTAAACAAAATAGAAAAGTTCATTTTTTATCATGCTTAAGAGGAAAAGAAGTTCCCAACTCTGTGCCAGTATTAATGGCAGTGGCAACAAAGCACATTATGATAACATTGTTTTGATATCCGCATTCTTCCAATGGCTTGATTTCAGCTACATGTTTTTCTCCTGTTTCTCCCTGTTGATCAATTAATTTTTCTTATAATTAATATATGTCTATTCTGGAATGAGATCCAGTCCAGTGATCAATGAAGATGTAAGTTACATTAGAGGCATTATTAAATTCTTGGGCAATGGTGTTCCTTGGTCGCTATATTTATCATTTGATAAGAGATCAATTGATGTTTTGTGCAGCTTCAACATTAAAAATTCTTGTTTGAGCCACCACTTAGATGATTATCAAAGATACTTTTATGACCATTGTAGCAGATTTGGTGACAAATTCCTGTGTGATATACAGCTACATTACAAGCTCCAAGGGCTGATTAATTACAGGTGTCATCTGAAGAGTTCTTGTGTAGATGAGTCCATTACAGTTCATTTAATAGTAGATTGTAGTAGCACTGTCATTACAGAAGGGGTACAAAAAACACAGACAGAAAGATGGACAACTTTAATAGAATAATCTTACTTCAAAGATTAATAAACAAGCACAGAATTAATCAAAATAAATAATGTTAACGAAACCTGTGCCCGTATTAATAAAAACTCCTAGGAGTAAAAGTTCCTCTCAAAGTGAAATTTGTCTCCTAACTTCTAGAAGTACTCCTAAAAGTTACTTTCAACTCCTAAGATACTCATAAAATCGCTAAAAAATAAAAGTCCTCCACAAGGACTTTTAAGGAGTTAGGAGGGCTTTTAGTGACAGTAATCACAGTAGCAGCGTCCCTCAAACACCAAGAGACAAGACTACATAGACCATGGCTGACCGACACCACCCACCACGCAGAAATTTTCGAGCTTGGAAAGATGCATTCATGGAATATGATGATCAAGAACTTGTAAGAAGGTACAGTTTCGATCGTGAGGGCATTCTACTTATTACTGATTTAGTAAGAGATGTACTGGAAAGACCCAAACATTGAAACCATCCTCTCACACCCGAGATGAAAATGTTGATACTATTTAGGTACCTTGCAACTGGAAAAATGCAGCAGTGTACTTGTGATGACTTTGGACCATCGCAGCCATCAGTGAGCAATGTGATAACGGAAACACTCTATGCTCTAACTGCTCCACACATTGTTAAGAGGTTTGTGAAGGTCCCTCGTACACTCCCTCCATCCAGTTTCTTTCTCCTGAACTTATCTGCAGCCGTGGAATCTTGAAATTGTGCCATTGTTGACGGTCATTGTACCATGTACACACGATGCCCCGATGGTAGCAGGCACGATCAGCTGACCACACGATGTGTTTACATTTTATCCATTTCATCGACATTCGTAAAGAATCATAATATAAGGTCAAACAGATGTTGTTTCTGTATATAAAAACTAGTTATTCATTTTTAAACTACATACTGATACTCTAAGGCTGTGTAATGGTAATTTTTTAAATATATTAAGCAGAGATTCTTTGTGTTGGTAACACTTCATGGTAGGAGCGAAATTACTACTACAAGTCCTCCTAGGAGGAACTTTTAGAGGCAACTCTCAGCTACAACCTCCTTTAGTAGTATTGTAGGAGTACTTCTAGAAGTTTTTATTAATACAGGCACTGGTGTATAAACTCGAGCATGCCCCTGCCCCTAAAGTTTGAATGGTTACATAATTTTTACACTGCCGACTATACTCCTGTGGATCTTTCAGATCAGCTCACTGCACAATGAAGTGTTGAACAGGATGTAGTTAAAAGATGATAAGGAGAAGAACCAAACAAGAATAGAAGACCCAACAGTTAGGCAACAGGTGCTGGGGCAGCTCCTCAGCTCGTAGGTGATGACTCTCAAGTAATAAGACGCGTCCCTACTTGACCAGGCGGTGGTAAGGACTCAGTTGCACTCTTGGCAGAAATCGATAAGAGAATGTGGACATGTTCGTCAGTCCCACTGTAACCAGTTCTGTTTTATGTTCAAGGCTTCACGAGACTTACTGATGAACCAGCTTCAGTGAATCAATTAATTACAGGGTTCTGTGAAACAATTACTGGATTCGAAAGGTTTGAAAGGAAACTAATGTGGACAAACGAAGCATTTTAGTGATTTGTTCATAGGAAAAAAAATAAATGTATTAAGATGAATAAATTTCCCTCACACTTGTTCTGTTTTGTTCGAGGGAGATCGTGAGAAAATCACTTCAACAACAATGTTAAATGTTGACAACTCTTCATTTATTACTTATTTATCTCCTCTTTTGCAGTAACACTTTCCATCATCTCTTTACCTCTTTTCTCACCGTCAATCCAACCAGACGATCATTTTCAGTCACCTCCGCCGGTTCCCAGTCTGTCACAGTTGCTCTTTCTTTCATCGTTTCTTTCCTTACTGTTTCCTGTGTTCGTGTGTGTGCCTCTGAACTGTTGTTTTTATGTCACACTTCCATCTCAGTTCCTGTCAACCCAGTCACCGTCTCACAGTCAGGGCTTAATTGATTCATTATCCTGGCGTCGTTATTATTTAATTCTTTTTATTTTCGGAGTTTTTTCTTCAGTGTGAGGGAGATTTTTCGAGTTAGACTCTTGTTGTGATAGTTCTTGTTGTTGTCGTCGTTGTTGTTGTCGTTGCTTAGCAAATCAATATGTCTTACAAATTATGTCCATTCCAAATAAAAAGGAGTACAGAGCAATTCAAACTCTGGTTGAAAATATCTATTTAGTATTCGCCTCCACACAAAAGGTGTCTCTTGAATCGTACAAAACTGTCTGACAGTAGCAATAATAAAGCAAAACGTACGCCATCTGAGTTAAGGGCTTGATTTCCCTTGAGAAAACTAGAGCCAGACTAACTTCAGTTGGTAAAATGACAGTAAATAAACGTCTCTCCCACCCCGCGCTTTCTTGGGATTGGAGAGGATTGTGGCGGAGGCTGGGATCCTCTTTGTGGAGGAGACGAAGGCAGTGAGGCACAGGTGTGGAGAGATACAGGGTGCTAAGCAGGAGAACGGGGTGAGGGAAGAATGTTTTCCAAGTCTGCGAATATCCTGAAAGAATTTATGAACTAACTCTTCAATGGCAGGTGGCTGTGAGGATATTTTTGCAGCACATGACAAAACATTAGGAGAGTAAGGCTGAAACAATACAAGGAGATTGACATACATATGAGAATAATGAAAACAAACGAAAAACGCTTTTGAAACATTATGATAAGTATTTTATAAAGCTTTGAATTAAGATATAAGATAAACATAGTCTTTCAATCAGTATCATACCTATTCATCAATAACATATGAATAGGATACACTGTACTGTACAGTACACCCTTTTACCCGCGCATGTTTAAGTGAAACTATTCATCATTGAATTGGGAGTACTCCATTAAGTGAAATGTTATTTAGAAAACGAAGACTTCAGTAATAAAATTCATTTTTTCCTCGGCATATAACAAAAAATACAAAAGAACTAGGTGTAAGAATACTAGGGGCCCTTCGGTTACTGTCCTTGGTGTGGTGTGGTGAGGGAAGGTGAATTTCTGTGGTGCTATGTGGGAGGGTGCTGTGGTGTATGATGTGATATGTGTGGCATCGCTATGGTCACCAAAGGTTACGGAAGGGAAGCGTTTTCCGGCCCAAAATCGTTAGACACATAATGAGAGTTGCTCCTTGGCATGTTTCCGCAATTAATAAGCGCGTCGCTCTCTCGGACTAGGAAGCAGCAGACTGAGATACTATGGTCTACGAGGTGTAGGGTAGGTTTGTGTATACTGATTCATCCACCAGGTGACACAGTGTCATATGACGGGGTCTGGGCTATATCATTTCTTCTCTGAGTATGTGCACTGGGATCCAAGGATAAGTGATGGTATGAAATATATTAGCAGCAATAATTGCAAATCCATGTTCGTTTAAAAGTTGCCCTTGTTTTAGAGTCCACAGTTCTCCTTTTTAAGGAGAGATAGGGGATTGAGAGATGTTTCTGTAACCTGGCGCTTCCACCACCCGGTCATATCGGTGCCACCGTATAATGGCGTCCCTCTCCGGCACCATTACGTTTATCGATATCGTCTGTCAAAACACTAAAAGATTAACATTTAGATGACGACAGGTCACTTCCAAACTAAATGAAGTTGTCGAATGGTTTGGTGAAATGGTAAGACCAAAAACGAGAGAATATTGGATTGGGCACGAGCTAATTACATCAACATTCTCAGACACTATACTTCACTCGCACTTGAATAAAACGTTCTGACGTTCGCTGAAATAAATGACACGACCATAAAACGGCTAGTGGTAACAAGTTAATATTCAGGACCCGGGTTCACAAAGAAATTTACGATTAATTTCCAGTCTTAACTTAAACTTGTTTTTTTGAACGAAGGACGAGAAAGTAGAGTGCAAAATCATCCCATTACTCATGTTCCTTATACAGAAGAATCTCAGTACTTTGAGAGAAAAATATCGTTAAGTTAGTTTTGATTTCTGCAAGAAGATCAGTGAGAGAAAAATTTAGATTTTTCCCATTCTCTAGTTCTTTCTATAATAACATCACTGAGTTTCAGTGGTGAATCATTCGAAAAATGCTTGATTTACTCACCCCGGATCCAACGACTTGCCTGCTCCTAAATATAATCCTCTTTTTCGCACAAATAAAATATTACAAGTGACGCGACATAGAGAGGATTGGCGGTACCAGTATTAACACTCAGGATCCTCTGGCTTTGAAGTTCTATTGAATCGTTTGAAGTTAGCTGGAATAGAAATGCAAGAGTTTTCCTGAACATCAGAGGGTTAACTTGATTTGCAATGATCACCGAGAGATCCCGACGAGATGTGATGAAACGCGAGTTAGGGCGAGGTGCAGGCGCAGGATTGATGATCTGGCTGAGTGGATTACCTGAGTGGGAGGGAGGAGAAAAGAGTGATGAGGAAGAAGAGGAAAATAGGCAGCGGAGGGTCGAGAAATGTGAAGAAGGAAGGGCGAAGGAGGAGGTGAAAGACACGACAAAGACTGAATGGGACAGTCAAAGCCCAAGGAAAGTGGAAAGGGAAAAAGAAAACAAACAAAGGATTTAAGAGGAAAGGTGGGACGAGTTTTGGAAGAAAAGTAGGAAGAAACAAGTCTTGGTAAGAAGGCTATGTGGATTACATTAAGAAAAAAGAGGAAAAGATATAAGAGAGGAGGAAAGTAAGGAAAATAGAAGGAGACGAGGAACAGGAAGAAAATACTGTGCAGGAAAAAATCTAGACTGTGTGTATTAGACGCTGTTTAATATAACCGGCTCAAAATTGCAATTTCTCTCTCTCCAGTACTGAGCTGTAACAAAAGACTATCACGTGAATATGACACTGATCACGACGAAGTACTCCGGAAAGGATGTATTGCCGTAGTAGTTTCATTTGCTGCCCTTTACCTACCTGAAGAAGCTGCAAAAGAACGAAAATCTGGAAAAATTTAAGGAAAAATGGCAAGGTGAGTCACAACATACAATAGGAAAGGAAAAGACAAGAAGAGGGGAAAAGTAACAGTAAAAAAAAAAAGAAAAGAAAAAGAAACGGAAGTAGGAAGCGGCAAGGATTGATAAGGGCGGTAAATTGATTAGCTGGGCAGAGGAAAAGAGAACAGGAAAAAGGAAAAAAAAAAGGCAAAAGCCAGAAAGAAAGATCGGATGGCAGGAGACGGAGGGGAACAACTAGGAAGAAAAAAGAGGGAGTGAATTAGAAAAGCGAGGAAAAGAAAAAAGAAGAATTAGATGAAAGAAAGAAGAGAAATGAGATATGAAAGAACAAGCCGAAAGGTACTAGGGGACAAAGAAAGATGGGAGGAAAATGAAAGGAATGACTAAACAAAGAGAAAGTGGAATAGTCTTGCATATGAGGGATGGGGGAGTGGGAAGAATAAGGAGCGATGTAGGAAAAAGAAAGGAAATAAAGTAAGGTGAGGCTAGGATGGAAATTAGAGAGAGAAAGACCGAAAAGAAAAAAAGTAAATGGAGGCAAGTGGTAACGTGCGAGGAGGAGGGAACGTAGGAAACAAGAGCGAAGATAAAATAGGTAAGGAGGAATGGGAAGAACAGCTGTACGTTGAAAAAGAAAAGAGGGACAGATAAAGAGAAGAAAAAAGGAAAAGAGATATGAGAAAGAGAGGAATGGAATGCGTAAATGTAAAGTTTGACACAAGGTGGTGTGGATGGCAGAGGGGCAAAGGAAAGAAAAATATAAAAAATAAAGTCTACCTTTGAGTGTGCTTGTCTGTCTGTGGGTTTGTTACCCGTTCCCGCTCCGGAGGGGCTCGGGAATGGATATTCTTTTCACTCAGTTTTTCTGTTTGTCTGTCTGTCTGTCTGTTAACAACTTTACGCGAAAACTACTAATGCGATATTGACTAATAGTAAAGGGATGATGGGCTACGGCCTTCTGATCAACTGATTAAATTTGGGGTCAAATTGGGCCCAGGCCCAGGCTGTAGGCCTCGAAAATGTCTATCTATCTATAAACCTAGGCTGCTTCCCCCAAGGAAAAGGACATAGCCGAGACAGGACGACACACTCCCAATTTACTCATCCACTCAAAACATATTCATTCGCATCTTTGCCCCAAAGGGACTAAAAATCGTTTTATCGCCATAACTCCTTTCAAATTCGTCATATCGGCATGAAATCAAAACCAAAAGGTGCATCTTTCAAATCTGCATCCTATAACTTGCCTCATTACATCAGAGGGGTCACCCAGAGTTTGCGGTAGGCGGGTCAATGTCAGGTGGGTCGGCCCTTAAATTTCCAATAGGCGTCAAATCGTAAATTATCACTACATTTACTCCAAATTCGATATGTGACATTTTTCACTAGGTATCCTGTTGTATTTAAACGTCAGCACTAAAATGACTGCCGGGGACTGGTTTGCTGTGCCTTGGCACCGCTTCTTGTTAGTTTCTTTCTCGAGAACGGTATTTGACATCGACCTAATTCATTTTGCATTAAGTCGAGGTAAGACCAGGGAGTGTCAGAAAAATACCAAGCAAAAAGAAAAATTGCTATTTTCACGGAACGCGACAGCACGAAATTGTCGAAAATAGCAACACGCGAAAATGTCTGTATGTGTTTGGTAGTCTATTTAACGAGAATGGTAATAGATATCGACCTAATTCTGTTAGCATTAGGTCAGACTATCACAAGGGAGTGTCAGAAAACTACCCAAAAAAATAATAATAGAAAAAGGTGTTCTCTCGCTACGCGAAGGCAAGATTATGTCGGATATCTCGACACACGAAAATGTGCCAAAACCATTTTCCCCAGACTTTTTGGTTAGATTTGGTCAGTGTGGGCGTACTAACAGTATGAACACAAAGATACTTGTGTTTGCAAACATTCTGTGATGGGAAGGCTATTAGTTAGTTTCGCATTTTTTTGCGGGCAAACACTAACATTACATATATATATATATATATATATATATATATATATATATATATATATATATATATATATATATATATATATTTATATATATATATATTTATATATATGTATATATATATGTATATGTATATATATATATATGTATATATATGTATATATATATATATATATATATATATATATATATATATATATATATATATATATATATATATATGGAGTGTACGTAGAAAAAGACAATAGAAAACAAATGTTGGAAAACTAAAGGAAATGGAGGAATGTAGAAGGAGTGAAGGATGGAAAGGAAATAAGTAGGAAGAGAAATTAGGTGGTCATGAGGGGAGGAAAGTAGGAGGCAAACGGGGAAGGGAGAAAGGAAGAAGGAAAAGCAGGAGATGCGGATCAAAAGTTGGAGGCAGAGATGAAAGGTAGGAGAAAGAAAGACAAAGTAGGATGGAAAGAGAAAGGTAAGAGGGGAAGATTGAAGAAGTAAGGAAATACCGATGGGGGCAAGCAAGGAGGAAAGATATGAGGAAAGAAGGCAAGAGGGAATGAGTTAACAAGGAGAGATAAGAGAGAAGGAGTCTTGAGGAAAGGTAAGAGGGAAGAAGGAAAAGTATGCAGAGAAGGGTCAAGTAGAAAAGGTAAGAGGGACGTAACCAAGGAAGAAAAGTAAGAGGGAAGGTGCAGATTTATGAGAGGAGAAAAATAACTTGGTGATATTGTGAGAAGGAATTTCATTGAGAGCTGAACCCAACAGCTATGAAGGTATCATGGGCATATGTGCCGACTTACAAGAGAGAGAGAGAGAGAGAGAGAGAGAGAGAGAGAGAGAGAGAGAGAGAGAGAGAGAGAGAGAGATGGTTTGGCAGGACTATTGGTAACAAAATATGTTCATGAATGACAAGGAATTACCTTTATGTCAAAGAGAAAGGTTACATAATCAGTGTGTCCTTCCTGCATTAGTTTAAGGACCAGAGATATTGAGTGCAAAAACACTGTTGGAGTTTTCTAGATAAGACTGGCAACAAGAGTAGAAGATAAAATCACTACAGTAAACAAATGAATGAGCATTGGTCCTTGACATCCTTCGTCAAAGAGATGACATATGGACAACCAGGATAAATAAGTGACAAACCAGAAATTGGACGAGATGGGGGAGACAAAGAACAACTTGGCCAAATTAGATTAATAGATTTACTGGCATTCTCATTCTGAAAGACGGGACATACTGTAGTGCTTCGATATTTTGAGGTGTAAACTATACTTCCTTACTAGTCCTTGTTGTTCAACCCCGATCTGTCTGGCCGGGCAGATCCGCCGACCACAGGTAAGAAAATGCTTCTGTGGGGCCGTCCTACAGGTGCAGTATATAACTGAGGTACAGGTAAATATGAGGAGATTGGTTCCCGGGTGGACTCCTCAGCTGCTCCACTCAGGATGAACAGAGCCACCACGTCATTAACCATGGGACAAGTAAATTGCATTATGGAATGGGAGAGCCATGAATATTTCTATTCTTAGAATAATCAGAGATATCACAACATTTTCAATGTTTCTGTGATTAGGACATGTAAGTGCTAGACTGCTGAACTGTTTACTAAAAGAACGCCAGATCAATCCCGTGTTGGGACAGGGAACAGTTCGGGGATTTGACTTTTTTTTTTCGCTGGTCTTCCCAGAGACCCACAGACATATCATAAAATCATTGCTAATGCGTTGTTTCTAATCCCCCACCCTGAATGAGGTAACAATTGCCTGCTATAAATATTGGCGGTGGCCATTATTGCTCAAGTGGTGTAGCACGATGAAGGATTGCTGAGACTTGGGGAAACGTGTCTATACCTCATACCAATTAATCTGGCCAGGCATGTATGACAACACTGTTCCTGCCGAGATTCTGATTGGCTGGAGGAGTTTGTTCGATTTCGTTGTTGCTTAAACCGACACTCTCTTTAATATCAGATGTGATATTGAGTTTGTTGACGAAACAATCGTGAAAAGGAAAAAGAAATTCGTTATATACTTAACAACAATGAAATTTTCGTTAAGAAGATAGAGATATGAGTCAACAAAGTATTATAATAGTCCAAGTCAAGGTCAGCATTCGAACAATTTCTTTAAATCTCCGACACTACGTAATATAACAGAAAATTAAGGAAACCTGCTTAATCTGAGCGTTGGTATAACACACATTTAAATTATAAGATCAGTCTGCACCCTTAAATCGTGCCACAACTCTGAGTAATTAAAAATTCTAATGAAAAGAGTTCTGCAGGAAGGGAGGTTTGAAAAAATTGCAAAAATCAAAGTAGGCTAAAGGAAAACCATTTCATTATATCTCCTCTATTATCACAGTACGGTCTGATCTTAAAATTTAAATGTGTTATACCAACGCTTAGATTAAGCAGGTTTCCTTAATTTTGTTATATTATGGAGTGTCGGAGATTTAAAGGAGTTGTTCGAATGCTGACCTTGACTTGGACTATTATAATACTTTGTTGACTCATATCTCTATCTTCCTACGCAAATTTTATTGTTGTTAAGTATATAACGGATTTCTTATTGCTTTTGACGATTGTATTGTCGACAAACTCAGTATCACATCTGATAATAAAGAGAGTGTCGGTTTAAGCAACAACGAAATCGAACAAACACCTCCAGCCAATCAGAATCTCAACAGGAACAGTGCTGCCATACATGCCTGGCCAGATTAATTGGTATGAGGTATAGTGTGTTTGTATGGAGAAGGATCGCTTGCAAATAACAGCAGTGGAGTTGTTTCCTGCCGAATTTTCCAAGAAAGGGCTAATAAAAAACTTAATGTAAAGGTCTAAAAAAAAGTATTAGTTACAGTACTTTCAAACTCAAGAAAGAAAACAGATAATGTAGTGATGCATGGCACCTATTTGGCTGGTGCCGTAGAACTGCCAGACGCTGACACTTTAGGTAGCCTATCTATCAGTTTATTTTTCCACCCTACCTTCTACCCTATCTACCTCTCTCTGTCTATCTGTCTGTTTCATTCATTCAGCCAGCTATCTATATCCTCACTACCCAAATATCAGTCGGGCTGCAAATTATGTCTTTGTATCTTTCCATTCATACACCTATCATCATCTATTACTCATTCATCCATTCATCTAGCTTCATATCTGCCCATATACTGTATCTACATATTCGTATATATCCCTAGCTTCGGTGCAACAAATAAATAAATAAATAGATAAATAATAACAAGCATTACTTTCATACCCATGAAATTACAATCCATCCAGTAACACGAACTCAGATTTGTCTAAACTTTCTGTGATTTCCAAAACGAAGATGAAATTTTAGAAAATGCTAAATATATAATGATCATGTGTCCTACAGGAAACTTGTATATTTCCTTCCGAAAGTGACACTGCAGATTTCAGCCTCTTTTACACACCCCCAAAGGTGAATGAGCGAGTTCTTAATGTGTCAAAGCTTTCATAATCTAATGACGTGGAATGAATTCTGGGATACGACTTATTAAAAGTGGCGGGCCCTGGCCTTGCTGAGTAAGATAATCGATTCTTCGGTACCAACGTACTTCAGTTAGCCAGTAATTCTGATTATTCATTATCTCAATGATAACGGCGTTTCTAGACCCTCCCAGAAGGAGGATCTGGAAAGGAGAGTTTTGACAAATTCCTCCATAAATATAATTATCATCTCTTCATATATGTAAAGGTATTACTCAGGTGCAAGTGGATGGAACCTACGAACAGCGACAATCCTGTGGACAGTACCAATATATCACTTCACACAAGAGACATTTACCACTTGCACCACAATGCCATTCAGCAGGACGGCCATCTGCACGCAACACAGGGTCGTGTGCAAAGCCATGCGTCACCAACACAATGGCTTGTGACTGTGATGCTTCTTCCTATGCCTCTCCACCTACACATAAGCCTCGGCCGGGATTGGCAAACAGGTTTATGTTAATTTTCCTGTTGCATTTACAAGTGCGTCCACACTTGCCCTCGAACATATGCTGGCAACACCGCTACCAATATGATGGATTACATGAAGACAACAATTGGACAATTGTTCGCCAATATGTCAGCAAAATTTTCCAAAGCTTCGTGTTGTTAGCTTTTTGACAGCTTCTTCGTGAGTGGGTTGTTTAACATGTTGCCAACCTATGTTCGAGGGCAAGTGTAGATGCACCTTTAGATTTGCAATTGCCAGTGCAAGTTACATGAAAAGGTTCTGTACACTATGTTCTTTTTCATTCATGTCAAAATAAATCTTTGATAAGATGGTGGGTTGATTGAAAATTATTATACGAAACAAAGTCCTAGGATTTAGTCTGTAACACCACCAATCCATTGCCTTACCATCTAACATTAACCCTTTGAGGCCCAGTAATCACTCTCTGGAGATGCAGTGGCTCGAACGTAGCGTATTCTCTCGCATTCAGTTTGAATTTAGACTGTGTCGGACATTTAAAGTAGGTATTGGTAGTACGACCTTTCATAGGCTTGTATATGTTAACATCCTTCTGGGCTTCCCGATGGTGCATACACTATAACGCACACCAACATAGTCATTACAACACTTAGACATGTATGTGCATCAGTCTTCCTACAGAAACAGCTTCACCAACTGTAATTAGCCTGCATGGAGAAAGGCTGTAGTGTTCATTCGACAATCCATCGGTCCATACTGCTGAAACTGTGCACAAAATCAGTCACCTAGAGACACAGGCGAAGAAATGCAAACTCTTAAAGATGCCACGGAGTGAACCCCCTCCCGCCCTTTTTTTCTTCGTTCACTTGTGTTAAAGTGTCAGTACCCTGCCTTTAAAAAAATCGTTAAAGATCTGCACTGAAAAGGGATACTGATTGCACATTAGGGTGTATCACACTAAGATCGACAATTTAAAAACATTGAATTCAAAACTTGCATTATGACGTAAAATAACTAAGATCGACTATTGAAAAACTCTGAATTCTAAACCGGCAGTATGTATTCTGTAAAATAATTAAGGTCTGTCACTGAAAAACTCTGAAGTCAAAACTGGTAGTATGTATTCCTATGTGTAACAGATTTAAAGGTGGGTTTGTAAATGGGTTTGCCTTTTAAGTTGTTTACGAAATATCGCATTTAAGTGTTCAGAATCGCAATTTTTTTTTTAAATAAAGGAGGGGGGACTTCTGGCCAATTAAGACTTATATATATCAAAACAATGATCTCCATGTATTACATATTGTTTACACACACCTTTAAGCTTTCCTGGAGCCAGGACGGGACCAAGTTAAGACTACCTAAGTTATTCATAACCCCTCTAAAGTAGCCAGAATACCCCAGGATGGTCCAAAACTAAAGAATTAGTATGAATTTTTAAAATTGTTTCTTCTGAAAGCATCTTTGTCTCACATTTAATATAAATCTCTAATACATATTCAAAATGTCTTGTTTTGACTTGAAATCTGCAACATTTCTCCGTGATCGATCCTAGCACGAACAAAACCATCTCCTTTCTTGTCCATATACTGCATGAAGTGCAGCTTTAACTTCGTGGACTGTTCTTTCACAGCTGTGTGTGAACTGGAAAGTTTTCATCTTCAAGTGGAAATCTGAAGAGCTCAACTTCTCTTAACAGCTTACAGGTGAAGACTAGCTCATATAGTTTCTCCTTATTCCAGTCATTGTAATTGGAAAGCTGGCATTAAGATTCAGCTTGGAGTTTTTGTGATTTCTCAGACTCATCTCTCCATATTGGGACTTACCTCTTATCTTCTTGATCATCTTAACCTCCAAGCCCTCTCCCTTTCTTCCACACAGCACAGGAGAAAGACACTGCTGTTCTCACTGTGAGCATGGTATGCCGGACAAAGTGTGATAGGAGTAACTACTCTATTGTCCCGACTTCAGAGGTCTGTCTTCTCAGCAGTCCCACAGTGGTCACAATGTGGTGAGGTCCATACCTCATGTGATGCCTCACCTTGTTCACAATATACATCTGGAAGTAGAAGTACAAACAGAACATCAACAGGTTCTCTAGCTTCTTCAACTCCTCCCCCTCCAAACCATGCTGTCTTATCCACAGCAACAAGAGAATTTCACGTGTAGTCAGCTAGCGTGATCGATTCATTGGTCCACATTTTGGACTAGCAACTTCCTTGCCTAAATATCCTGTTTTGAGACCCTAGCGGCTCTTGTGGTCAGTGCTAAAATTTTGCACAGTGTCTTCTGGCAGTTAACCTATATATTCTCCTGGCAGTAGCTTGAGGCTATAGTTGATAGGAATGTCACTGGTCTTTTCCAAAAGTTATCCTATAGGGCCACCGAAATCCACACTCGTGGCTGGGAGGATCATCAAGCTTGGTGATCATGTGTCTCATGCTACGTTCATTAACATGCAACTGGCATATCACCCAGTGACACTTGTGACCTACCAGTTTTTCCAAGTGGGTGATGGGTCCTCCCTCAGGTCCTGTATTTGTACTGGGGGAGTCACCACCAAGGACCACATGAGTATCTTCAGCACCATAAGCACTAATCCACCAAAACAAAGTCTTAGCTATCTTCACTGCAGATTTCTCATTTCCTTCAGATTCTTCTGGAATAAAATGAAAGAGATACGTCCTCTCAGGTTCCCATGTAACAATATAATTCTCTTTATTTGTAGTATTGGGACAGAAGCAGCCAGTTTCTTCACTGTAACCCATGACCTTTGTCTACTTATTTCGTTTTTTATCAAAGAAAATTCCGTTGGTCTCCTCTCCCTCCGTTCTATTCTCCAGGGCCTCCACAGAGCCAGCAATTACAGACTCTTTACTCCTTCACATCTTCATCCTGTCAACAGCTGGATATAGTTAGCAGTAAACTGACGGCCAACGTTAATAGTATCTTGCAAGGAACCAGTGGCTGCTGCATGAGTATTGGCCACCATAATGCTGACTGCAGCTACAGCATTGTATTTTCTCCTGGCTCAGATAATAACTTTGTCAGTGTTAACACTGGCTCTTGTGCCCGGTGCAGTACCGGAAATGCTGTGGTTACAGTAGATGATGCTCTTTCTGGAAGCTCCTGCAAGGAAGTCACCTGATGTTCATCCTTACACTGTTCATCAGTTCTAAGAGGAAGTTCATGTTCTTCGTCCTCTTTTCTTTTTCTATTCTCAGCTGCCTTCTCTTCTTTCTTTTTTCTCTTCTCAGTCTTCACCTGCTTCTCTGTTTCCTTCACATCAAGAGAAGCCATCCAGAAGTCAGAAAAGCCTCAGGTTTTGGTCCTTTGTTAAATGAGCTTCTCCAGCTCCAGCTTTCGAATCTTCTGAGGCAGAAGACGGTCACAGTTGACATGAACTCTAGCAGCAAAGCCAGATGCTTCAGCTCCACAGTGAGTGACTCCATTTGTGTGCAGGTAATGATGGTAAAAAGTGCATCAATTTCAGTTATTCTATTTCTCTCACTGTAGCCTTTACTCTGCCTTTCACTAGGTCAATCATTTCCTTTCACCTGACAAGAATATTTGTGGTAATGGATCTTCCTTTTGAATGATCACGGAAGAAGTGAATTTAGCATTTCTTTTGCACTGTTGTGCTAGTTCCAGTGATGTCAAGTTTTTAGCCAATTATTGCAGAAGTACTAAGCTCTCTTTATATCCTCCAGAAGCAGCCTCTCTTCTTGGAGGAGGACTCCTCCCTAAATCACAGCTCTCCAGGTTGGAACTTCTGGAGGAAAGAATTGCTCGTCTGCACACCAAATCACTCAGCTTTGAAACGAAACTTCTTCAGGTTTTCGATCCTTGCTTGGCCATGGTGGATAAATAATCCTCACCCAACTCTGCGTCAAAAACAAGAAAAATTATCTCAGCTAATTTATAATGCATCTTCCAGCTATTACAGTGTTTTGGTTTAGTTAGGAAAAGATTTGTTACATTTGTCCCACAGTATATGCCCTGTACATTTTGTGCATCTGTTCTGTATTGTACTGCCATAACAAAAATAACTAAGAACAAAACTATATCTGGAAAAGTACACACACACACACACACACACACACACACACACACACACACACACACACACACACACACACACACACACACTCTGCACTAGGTCATTAAGGATAGAAAATATGTAGGCTTGTTCACCAGGTGGATCAGTGAAAGGAGAGGAGAGCCAAAGGTGATGGTGAACATTGAAATCTCCTAGAATGGAGATTTCAGAGAAAGGAGAATTGGATAGGATGTGTTCCATCTTAGAAGTAGGATAGTCGAAGAATTTTTAACAGTCAGTAGAATTGGGGATAAGTAAACAGCACAGATATATTTAGTCTGAGAATGACAGGAAAGCCGAAGCCAGAGAGTAGTTAATTCAGAAGAATCAAGTTCAAGAACACGAGAGCTAGATAGGTCGTTGCGTACATATACACAACAGCCATCTTTGGCTTTGAAATGAGTATTGAGAAAGTAGGACTACACATAGAAGGGTTTGCTATCAGTTGCCTCAGACAGATGAGTCTCAGTTAAGAAGAGAAGGTGAGGTTTAGAGGAGAAGAGGTGGTGCTAAACAGAGAGAAAGTTATAGGAAAGGCTGAGAATGTTGCAGAAATGAAGAAGTCAGTCAGACAGTGGTTCCAGGGAACTCGTTGAGTGGTCACCGGGAGAGAGGGGGATGGTGGGGGCATTTATGGTTTCCTCTCCCTGGGGACTCCGAGGCTTGGTTCAATGACGCCCTTTTTTTCTTTTTAATTTTGAATAGGAAGTGTAGTGTGTAATGTGCATGTAGTTTGATGTTGACAATTTGAGAAACTTGTATTGGAGAGAACTGAAAAAGCTCAGCAAAGGGGGATGGTCAGGAACCAGTCCCAAGGGCTGATGAAACGGGAGCTCCAGCTCTCCCTGTCATATTTCCAAACACTTGGGAGTACTGCCCTGCTCGACTGTTGCTACAGTCTACTCCCTTCGTATGACTTCATATGACCTTAAAAATTAACTTTGAGGGACCTACATTTGATTTGTACCTTTTTAATACTAATATTTGCATTCTGTATGAAAATAGCCTTGATACCAAAATGATACGTTTATACCTCAAAGTATGTTTGTCATAGTATACAGTAAAAAAAAAAAAAAAAAAAAAAAAAAGAGGCGTGGCTTATAACGTCAAAAAAAAAAAAAAAAAAGCCCAACGGTGCCAAAGTGGCACCCGTCAGATTCTGAGTAGACACCCACGCCTATCATTCTCAGCACAAAAAAAAAAAAAAAAAAAAAAAAATCACAGTCCCCTGCTTACGGTTATGCTGGACTCGGTTGTTTTACCACTTGCATGGGAGTAACGATTCTGCAAACACCCCGCACTAGAGACCAGTATCGTCAGTCCTGGCAGAATGCAATAACCATTCTACGTCAAGGACGTTAAAATAACCCAAAACGTCAATTTCAGTGCTAAGGGCGAGGATAAGGTTAGTCAACTGTGTGGATATGGAGTCAAATACGCTGGGTTCTGAAGAAGCATTGGGGTTGCAATAAACTACACAGACAAATTAAGTAATATTTAGATAACTGAGTTTATGTAGAGAATAATCGAAATTAAAGTGAAGTTCAAAACAGTGTCAACTGCAGTTTGAAACCTGCTATAACAACCAGCGTCATCCTTGTTACGAAAGTTTGAGAGATGATAACCAGGAAAACAAAATATGTCATTACAGGGAGATATTTGAGTTTCTGTGAGGAACAGGGCTAGAGGGGATATTAACTGGAGGAAAAAGTGGACGGAATTCAGATTGGTACTAAGACCATAGATATTAGTGAAACATAAAGCAGAACCTGCGCTTCTCCGCTGATGAGCATGAATAGTGTTTGCAAGAGCCGCTGTCGGCACAGTCGCGTGATTGTGACCAGGAGGACCCTGTGCCGCTAGCTCTACCATGTCGGTGGTGGCAACCCGCGATAACACCGAATTTGCTGACAGTAATGCAGTGGCCATTGCTAAGGGGCGATGGAAATAGGTGTGATATCTAACGTGCATTTAACGAGGCGCAGACAGACGAAGACAGAGGTTGTATGAGAGTATGCTGGCCTACACTCTGTGTTAATGAAAACACTGAAAATGTTCAGGAAAGGGAGATGGTCAGGAACAGCTTCTGAGGAATGGTGAAATGGGAACTCCTACTTTCCCTAAGACCAGCTTGCCATCCACCTCTGGAGTACCGCCCTGTTCGACTGGTGCTACAGTCTATTCATTGTAATCATTGCGAAAAAATCAAACACATTAAACTTTTGTTCTGAAATTCTAGGCATCCTGCTGCACTGTGGTAATGAAAGTAAACTGAGTATAAAAAAGAAAAAATATCTGTTCATGTAGGGGTATTTGAAAACTAACAAAGCATGGAATTCACACAGTTCAACTACTAAATATGTTGATCGACTATTATTCAGAGATTATTCATCTCTCTCTCTCTCTCTCTCTCTCTCTCTCTCAGAACCCATTCCTGAACGGGTGGGGTCTGTTTTTCCAACTACAGGGGTGTTGCCTGGGCAACCAATGCAACACACCTGGATCCGCCATCCGGCTGGTTTTGTTTACTCCTCCTTCTCAGTTCATAATTATGTCTTCAGACACGCAAAATTCATACACCCACGCAGTAAGACATGCAGCAGAAAATTTTTCGTTGAGTATTTTATTAAATTCTTCAAAATATTTGGCATTTATTTGTACACACACACACACACACACACACACACACAAGAATTTGGTACCAGCATCTTTATCATGTGAAGAGAATGGAGAATGAAAGACTGACTAAGAGGGTGTATGTAGGTGAGGTGGAGGGAGGGAGAGGTAGACCGAGGATGAGGTGGAGGGATGGAGTTGAGAGGTATATGAGGGAGGGGGGGTGAGTTGGGGGGAGGGTAGTCAAATGGTGGGTGACAGAGCGACTTGGAGGCGTTTTGTCTGCGGCCACCCTTTGCGGGATTAGGGCGTTGGGCTATAGATAGATAGATAGATAGATCTTTATCTTTCGTGAACATTCTGCTGTACACTTGAATATAAGTTCATCATCATCAAATTAGTCAAGTCATTCAAATAATATTAAAGCTCAGCCTTAACTCAGACAATAACCTAAGGCACAATTAGAGTTTGCTTGGCTACATCTACACGATAACAATTATGTTCACTGAAAATTCTTAATCAAAAGAATTAGATGTAGCCTTCGTGAGTTTCATCACGATGCGAAACCTTCCTTATATATATATATATATATATATATATATATATATATATATATATATATATATATATATATATATATATATACAGTATATATATATATATATATATATATATATATATATATATATATATATATATATATATATATATATACAGTATATATATTGTTACATAGCCTATGATTTCATCATCCTTTGTGTAATTTTAACGCACAGTGTGCTGCATGTTTGATCACGAGCGTGTTCTGCCTCAGTTCCCCCCTTCTACCGTTATAGTAGAGTAAGTCGACATCTCTGTTATACTTTGCGGGATTGTCATCTCTTTGTCCCCGTGGCTTCGTTTGCGCGTCCTCGTTGCAAGTTGTGTCAGGCTCTGCTGGCCCCTATATAATGAGCTCAGTCTCTGCATCATTGCCACTTAGATCTGCTCCTCATTTTGTTCACATCTTTGTCCTCCCCTGTACAGATATTATTATTGTGAGTGCTCAAGAAATCTCCAACCATCTACCAGCTGTGTGTAATTTGAGTATAACTGTTGTTGCATTTTTTCTTGTACTGTGTAGCATAAGTTTAATTTGTAGGCCTAGTGAAGTTTTTGTAATTCGTGTGGGGTTCTTTATGTCAGTCATTTTTGATAATAGTTTGTATCTGTAATTATTTATCTGGCATTCACTGAGTATTATCTGGTATCTCATTTTATCAGGGCTGACTTAGATAAATTTACTCTTGCTAATTTCGTGTTAATAGAGGCTATTGCAGTTAACTATATATTTAACCTGTTTTTGCCATTACATTATCCTTATGAGTTCTGAATGTTTTGTTGTTAGTTTAAGCATTAAACTTTAACTTGTAATTTTACCTAACTCTTTTGTTTTGAACCTGGAACTTTACGGGACAGTAGTGACTCTTCGTATTCTCACTTAAAGTGTACGTTATCTTTCTCTGTTTCGTAACATAAATTTGGCGACCTCATATCAGGATATTCAGGATATTATCATAAGGATATTGTTTGATATTTTGTGACTGTGATATATTCATGATGGCTACTATTTCTACACTTGATGAAGCCAGGGATTTTTTGTCAAATGTGCAAACACTGTGTGATATAGAAAACAGAACAAAGAATGAACTTAAGATTGTTGCTCAACAATTGGGATTTGTTGTTCGCTCTCATCAGTCTAAAGATCAGATTGTTGACATGATTAATGAAAGCTTGTTCAATGTAACTCCTCCAAATGAGCAAACGCAGATTGAATTAGCTAAGTTACAGCTAGCCCTGCAGGAGGCCCGTGCTAAGGAGGCCGAGGCACAAGTTGAACTTGCCAGGATTCAGGCAGACCATGAGTATCGCATGAAACAAGGTGGAACTGGATCATCTAGCTCTGATGATTTTGATGTGGCTAAAAATGTTAAACTTGTCCCTCCTTTTAATGAATCTGATTTAACAAAGTATTTTCAGTTGTTTGAGAGGGTAGCTACAGGTTTTAATTGGCCTAAGGAGTATTGGCCAGTACTCCTTCAAACTGTTCTCACCGGTAAAGCTCAAGTAACTTATGCATGTTTGCCTCAGGATCAGTCTGATAATTATGATGTAGTTAAGAGCTTGATTCTTAAGGCCTATGAGCTTGTTCCTGAAGCCTATAGAGTAAAATTTAGGACAACTTACAAGCAAGATAAGCAATCCCATGTTGAGTATGCAAAAATCAAAGAAGATTTGTTGGAGCAGTGGTTAAATTCTAAGAATGTGGATTCTGATTTTGACAAATTTAAGCAGATGATTTTGCTGGAGGACTTCAAAAGGTGTATTTATAAAGATGTAAGCCTATATCTTGATGAGAAAAGAATAGATAATTTGTCTGATGCTGCAGTTTTAGCTGATGAGTATGTTCTCACTCACAAGAGATATTCTAGAGAAAAAGGGAAAGCTGAGAGTAAGTACGTTGCCTCTACTCAGAGTACAGGTAACAGGAAAGAGAATAAAGATGATGTTTCTCAGGAAGTAAATACCAGCTTCACCTCTAGATTTCAGAAAAGTAAATGTACTTATTGTAGTAAGCTTGGTCATACTACGGAGAGATGTTTCAGGAGACAGCGTGATGTGAACAAAAAGGAGTCTTTAAATATTCAGTCAATTGGTCTAGTGTCCACTCTTGAGAGTTCCCAGAATTCTTTAACTGAGTTAACTGAACCTGCTTTGAGGGGTAACTTAAATTCTCATGATGGAGCTCCTCTTTTGAGCAGTAACGTGGGTGACACTCTCAAGAGTTCATGTGCTAATTTCCTGTCTGATGGTTTTGTCAGTCCTCTGGACAGTAATGACAGGAAATCAGTTCATATATATCGTGATACAGGTGCTTGCCAATCCCTTATGCTGACCAGTGTTCTAGGCTCTAATTTTAATTCCTCTGATGAAACTGTAATCTTACAAGGTGTAGGGAATAATTACTTGTCTGTCCCTCTGTACAGAGTGAATTTAGAGTCTGGTTTTGTTAATGGTTCCGTTATGGTTGGGTTGGTTGAGACACTCCCAATGTCAGGTGTAACTTTCTTACTTGGAAATGATATTGGTGGAAGTCAAGTGTGTCCAGCTCCTCAGTTGTCTAGTGAGCCAGTGGCTGTGTCCCTGGATTGTGATGTCCCTGATGTGTTCCCTGCATGTGCTGTCACTAGGGCTAAGTCTAAAGTTACTGGTGATTTAGAGGATAATGATGATGATGATGTTATCCTAGCTGACACTTTTCTTGCTAATTTGGACCACTCACCAGATGAGGCAGTACCCCGTAGTGTTGATAATTTGTCTCGTCAAGAGTTGGTTGAGTTGCAGGTTGCTGACCCTGAGTTGAAAGGTCTAGCTAACTCTGCTTGCAGTGAGGAAGAGTCAGCTGGTGCTTCTACTTGTTATTATGTAAAGTCAGGAGTACTTATGAGGAAGTGGAGACCCCCAACAGCATCAGCCGACTGTGAATGGGAGGTTGTACATCAAGTTGTCATCCCTCGTGTTTGTAGGCAGGATATCATTCGAGTGGCTCATGATTCCAGTTTGGCAGGACACCTTGGAGTGAGGAAGACTGTGGCACGCATTTTGAAACACTTCTACTGGCCAGGTATCTTCAGGGATGTTTCCTGGTATTGTAAGTCTTGTCACACCTGTCAAGTTGTGGGAAAGTGTAATCAGACCGAAAAGGTTGCACCTCTAGTTCCCATTCCTCCTTTTGAGGCGCCTTTCACCCGTGTGTTGGTGGATATTGTGGGCCCTCTTCCTAAGACTTCTTCAGGATTTTCTTATGTGTTGACCATGATTGATATGGCTACTCGTTATCCTGAAGCCATTCCACTTAGAAATATCTCAGCAAAGAACGTGGTTAAGGAAATGCTAGGGTTCTTCACAAAGTTTGGTCTGCCCAAGGAGGTACAGTCAGACCAAGGAAGTAATTTCATGTCAAACGTTTTCAAGCAGTCTCTGAAAGAGTTGGGCATCACCCAGATCACGTCTTCAGCTTACCATCCCCAGACCCAAGGAGCGTTGGAGAGATATCATCAAACACTCAAATCGATGCTCAAGAAATACTGTTTGGAACATCAGAAAGACTGGGATAAAGGTCTTCCATTCGTTGTGTTTGCTGCAAGAGAATCTCCAAATGAATCACTGGGCTTCTCACCTTTTGAACTACTGTTTGGCCATGAAGTAAGAGGACCCCTTAAGCTACTCAAGGAATGCTGGCTGTCGGAGGAAGATGACGTCAACCTGCTGGAGTATGTGATGAATTTCAAAGAACGGCTGTCCACTGCTTTACAGCTGGCGAGAGAGAATTTAGGAGCTGCTCAGGAGAAGATGAAGACTTGGTATGATAAGAAGTCCAGGTTACGCCACTTTCAGCCAGGAGATCAGGTTTTGATTCTGCTACCAGTGCATGGGCAACCTCTTCAAGCCAAGTTTAGTGGTCCTTATTTCGTGGAGAAGAAACTCAGTGATGTCAGCTATGTCATCGCCACACCAGATCGTAGAAAGAGCAAGCAGCTGTGTCACATCAACATGCTGAAGTTGTATCACGGGCGGGACGAAAATAGTCCAGTCTGCACTGTAGCTGTTCCACCCGAGTCTGCAAGTGAAGCTCTCCCATGCAGTATGAGCCTGAGTGATAGTTTGGGGAAGAATCCTGATATCATGAATGATCTCCAGACTAAGCTTTCTCATCTACCTCCCAAGGAAAGGCAGGAGTTTTCGGCATTACTGCAGGAGTACCCGCAAGTGTTCCGTGCCACTCCAGGAAGAACCACTGTGTTGATGCATGATGTCGATGTTGGAGACGCAAAGCCAATTAAATTGCCTCCTTACCGTGTGAACCCAGTGAAAGTTCCTCTCATCGAGAAGGAGCTTGGCTACCTGTTGGACCACAAGATGATTGAGCCCTGTCAGTGCGAGTGGAGTTCTCCTGTCACTCTAGTCCCTAAGCCAGGTGGGTCACAGAGGCTTTGCATCGACTACAGACGTGTTAATCAGATAACCAAAACAGACACTTACCCTCTCCCTCGTGTGGAAGATTGCATAGACAAGATCGGAAAGGCTAGGTACATAAGTAAGTTTGATTTGTTAAAGGGATACTGGCAAGTACCTATGACTGAACGTGCTAGGGAGATTTCATGTTTTGTAACATTAGGAAAGTCATTTGCATGTTCTGTAATGCCATGTACAGATTGTTTTAGAGTAATAAGAAATTTCCTTTGTAAATTTCTTTTTTCTTTGTGGGGAGGTGTTACATAGCCTATGATTTCATCATCCTTTGTGTAATTTTAACGCACAGTGTGCTGCATGTTTGATCACGAGCGTGTTCTGCCTCAGTTCCCCCCTTCTACCGTTATAGTAGAGTAAGTCGACATCTCTGTTATACTTTGCGGGATTGTCATCTCTTTGTCCCCGTGGCTTCGTTTGCGCGTCCTCGTTGCAAGTTGTGTCAGGCTCTGCTGGCCCCTATATAATGAGCTCAGTCTCTGCATCATTGCCACTTAGATCTGCTCCTCATTTTGTTCACATCTCTGTCCTCCCCTGTACAGATATTATTATTGTGAGTGCTCAAGAAATCTCCAACCATCTAGCAGCTGTGTGTAATTTGAGTATAACTGTTGTTGCATTTTTTCTTGTACTGTGTAGCATAAGTTTAATTTGTAGGCCTAGTGAAGTTTTTGTAATTCGTGTGGGGTTCTTTATGTCAGTCATTTTTGATAATAGTTTGTATCTGTAATTATTTATCTGGCATTCACTGAGTATTATCTGGTATCTCATTTTATCAGGGCTGACTTAGATAAATTTACTCTTGCTAATTTCGTGTTAATAGAGGCTATTGCAGTTAACTATATATTTAACCTGTTTTTGCCATTACATTATCCTTATGAGTTCTGAATGTTTTGTTGTTAGTTTAAGCATTAAACTTTAACTTGTAATTTTACCTAACTCTTTTGTTTTGAACCTGGAACTTTACGGGACAGTAGTGACTCTTCGTATTCTCACTTAAAGTGTACGTTATCTTTCTCTGTTTCGTAACAATATATATATATATATATATATATATATATATATATATATATATATATATATATATATATATATATATATGCAATTAAATCACTTAATAACACGCGATTCATAGATATGCTGATATCTACAAGGGACATCACTGAATTCATTGTAATTAAGAACACAGTTCGATAATATCAACCTGACCAATGGTATGTACAAGTAAGATAAGTTCATCACAGAGAAAGTATATAGCCAAGTTAAGATCACTTAGTTTTATCTCGTTTGTACAGTGGGGCACCAATTTTCGCGCCTAATTGGGTCCAAAAATAATGCGCGAAAGTGGAATTAGCGAAAGTTGGGGCATTGTCTTTATGGCAAAAAGGCTAATTGGTTCCCGGTTATCCTAAAGTAACATCAGATTTTCATTTTCACTTGCAATACAGTACATCAAATCACTATTGTACATTGCATTGTGAGATACAAACAATAAAAACTGTACAGTACACATTATATGAGGAGAAACATACCACAGAGACCAGGTTGAGGTGTTTAATGGATGTTGGGGGTAAGTATCCGAGGGGCATGGCGGGCTTATTTAGCCACGCCAGACGTATTGGCGCCACCTCTTGCTGCCTCGCTACCACTCTCTCTCTCTGCCTCTTTTTATCACCACCACTGCCTCCCGGCCCTCCCCCCACACCACCAGGCTCTCCCCCCACACCACCAGGCCCTTTCCCCACACTACCAGGTATAGTAGAGGCCATTGAACCGTGAGAATCCAACACAATGGAGCTAGCACGCTCGTACACAATGGCGGGAATGGGTGGACAGAGTGTTGACATGACGTCATTCAAGATGGCGGTGGGTTGCGGGCGGGCGGTGCAGGAAATTCAAAGTTCAAAATATTGTCCCAAACCCAAAATTTGTGAGCGAAAATCGATTTTTTTCAAGCGAAAGTGGAAGTTAGGGAATATTTGGTGCATGCCGCGAAAGTGGATTCCGCGAATCCTGCTGTAGCGAAAGTTGGTGCACTACTGTATATTTTTCTCCCCTTATTATTATATTGTAAGCACACACCTGTAAAGAACGGGATTTGTATAATGGTATGTATGAATATGCAATTCTGTTTGAAAAGAATGGGCTGCACTGTACGTATTTTTGAGAATATATTATTCATCTAAGTATATTTATGCTCATTCATATACAGTATGTAAACGTTTGTATGTTCTTATGTACGTAGGTATGTAGCTGTGTTCATATACAGTATATGTCAGGATATATATATATTTTTTTTACATGGGTCAGTGTTCATGTTTCTATAATTCAAATGCATATGTATAATGGCACTGATTATATGTGCAGTTATTCATTATGCATTACTCTGTATTTGATTAGATTAATTCGCAAAATTATGAGAGAGAGAGAGAGAGAGAGAGAGAGAGAGAGAGAGAGAGAGAGAGAGAGAGAGAGAGAGAGAAAGAGAGGGAGAGAGAGAGAGAGAGGAATCTGGGTAAGTCAATAGGCCCATGCTTGATAATCCGCTTCCCACACCCTGATAATCCTGTAAGAACTTAATGCTACGACACTCCCCAGTTATGCTTACAGTACGGTATATAATTCACTGTTATCCATTAGTGTGTACATCAAGAATTATGTTTTATATGTTATATTATGTATTTTAATACTGCATTTATTTAGCTAGAAACGAAGATGTGAGTTTAGAACAGTAGATTCTGCAGCGACTTAGTAAGCTCCCTTGGGACTTTCCCCCTCCTACTTTGGGTATAAAAGTGACAGTTTTTTCCCAGCTCCTTCACTTTCCTCTCCCCTGAAGATGCGAATACACGAAAGCGCCGGGGATATATCGTGTTTCCTTTTCCTTGTGGATATCAGCATATATATATATATATATATATATATATATATATATATATATATATATATATATATAGAGAGAGAGAGAGAGAGGTAGACAGATAATGAATGGAGGAAGGAAAAACAAAGGAAAAAAAAATAAGTCCATGTGCCTAAAGACATCCTCCATTCATAAAATATTTATAACAACTCGATTTAAACTGAATTGGATTAAATGTTTGTGGGAAACAACTCCCAGGAAGTGAATTCCAGAGAGTAGTAGTTCTGGGGATAAATGAATTTTGATAAGCAGAGGTTCTGGACTGCGGGGAAGAGAATGTGAGTTCATGGGCGCTCCCAGCTGCCCGAGTACTTCGGGAGAAAATGTGAAGGGGAGGCACAATTGAAGCCAGTTCGTCAGAGCACTTACGGTAAAAATATCGAAAAAATAATGCTAAAGAAGCAACATCTCTACGTATTGATAATGGAGGAAGGTCCTGTGCAATGGCAGGATTATTGATTAATCTAATGGCTTTATTTTGAATTTTGTCCAACTGCCTCAATGCAACCGCTCCACATCCACTCCACAGTGGTGAACAGTATTTGATCTGAGAACGCACATGACTTTTGTATATTGTGGCCATCTGCTCGTCAGTGAAGAACTCACGAACTCAGTACATAAGTCCCAATTTTTTGGAAGCATTTTTAGCAAGCAATTTAATATAAGCTGTTCAGCTTAGGTTGGGGCTTAGAGTAACACCTAGGATATCAACTGTAGTGGATATAGGAATATTGACATCATTTAAAACTATGTGAGAGTCTGAGGGATTCTTTCTGTTGAAGAAATTAATGTATTTAGTTTTCTGAGCATTAAATGAGACCAGATTTGATTGTCCTCATTGATTAAATTTAGAAAGGTTCTGGTTCAGAGAAATTGCTGTGCTTATTTGGGAATTTATATCAAATTGTGTAAAGGAGGTGCTAAATGTGAATGAATTATGAAGGGTCGAGTCATCAGCATAAGAGCGTATTGGGTTGTGACTGACAGATAGGAGGTCATTTATATGAATGAGAAAGAGGATTGGCGCCAAGACTGATCCCTGAGGTACGCCAGCATTTATGGAATGAAACTGAGAATAAATTCCATCTACCATGACCCGTATTTTTCTATTATGAAGGTAAGAAGGAATTAGAGGAACCAGTGATGCAAGGCCATAGTGTGACAACTTAGACAATAAGGCCCGGTGCCATACTCTGTCAAATGCTTTTGAAATATTAAGTGCTATTATGTGTGTTTCACCAAGCTGATCTCTTGTTTTGTTAATCTGATGGGTAAGAAGGCAAAGAATGTTTACAGTTGAACGTTCCTGTCTAAATCCATACTGCCGATCATTGATTAATTTTTTTATTTCTAGATGCTTGATCATGTGTTTGTTAATTAGCGTCTCGAAACTTTACCGAGAATGGAAGTTATTGCAATTGGTCTATAGTTTGATGGATCAGAAGTTGCCCCCTTTTTAGGAATAGGATGGATATTTGCTTTTTTCCAAGAGGCTGGAAAACTTGAGGTACGGATGCATAAGCGAAAAAATTTTGCCAATACAGGAGCCAACACTGAGGAGTAATTTTTAAGTACTATTGAAGGAACTTCATCTAGACCAGTAGCTTTGTCTGCTGTGAGATTCTGTAATACAGCTTGTACGTATCTGGTGTGAATCATAAAAGGAGGTATTTGAGAGGAATCAATATCAAGTACAGGATTATTGTGATTTTCTGTATTTAGGGTTGAGTTTGTTGAAAAAATGTCAACAAGAAGGTTGGCTTTTCCACGAGGGTCATTTACTAGATTTCCATTGGGGGATTGTAAAGGTGGAATGGAAGAGGTGGTAGTGAAGTTAGTTTGGACTCAATTAAGGGTTGACCAGAATATTTTATCATTTGGGTAGTTTGTTAGTCTGTCTATGTAGAAAGTTTGATTTTGAAATATTGATAATAGTTTTGGCATGGTTTCTGATATATCTGTAATAGTTAAAGGCTTCTTTGGTTTTGGTCCTTGTATAAGTGTTATAGGCTATTGTTTTATGTTCTGTTACTCTAGCACAATTGTGGTCAAACCATTTAGGAGAATTACATCTTTTTCTCTAACTATGATGGGGAATGAATGTTTCCATGCCGACTTTAATGAAATCCTGTGTGTGGCCCAGTGTGGAATTTGCATCTTTGGAGAAAAAGGAGGTCCAAGGACCATCCATGACAAAATTATGGAGTCCCTCCCAGTCTGCCCTGTCGTAGTGCCATTTAGTCATCACGACAGGTTCAGAACAGGGGGATGTGGTAGGTGTTGAACTGGTGGCTTGAATCAGACAATGATCAGAGGATCTGAGGGGAGACTTCACTTCGACATTACAATTACCTGAATTGGTTGTTGGAAACAAGTCCAATAGGTGGGGATTTTGATCAGGGTTGTCTGGTACACGGGTGGGTTGACTGACTAATTGGGTGAGATTAAATAAGTCTGCAAATAGCTCACATTCAAGACCAAAGTCATCAGTTCTGGCTGAATAAGTGAGCCATTCAACATTATGGACATTAAAATCACCCAGAATAGTAATTTCTGATGCAGTATTAATGTTGAGGACACTTAGCTGTGAAGACAGAGAGTCAAATAAACTCGGCTCTGGAGGGGCATTAGGGTAAAGATAAACACAACAGAAATACTTAACTTTACCGAAAGAATTTAATTTGTATATGGAATAGTCGAAATAAGGACAATTAAATTTAGTAATCTCCTCCAGGGCAATTTCTGATTTAGCAAGGCAACATACGCCTCCTTTGGGTCTGAAATTTTTAATCAAGATATAACCAAAATTAAATCTAGCTAAATCAGAGGTGGAACTTACTTGTGTCTCTATCAAAAATAGGAGATCAGGGGATTCAAACTGGAGGAAATTTTGAACAGAGTTGATGTTGGAATGAAGTCCCCTAATATTGCAAAAGAAAATTTTACTGCACTGACGAGCAGATTTAGGGCGCCGCAACACTGGAGATGGCACAGTCGCTTCATGACGACCGAGAGGGCCTTGTGCAGACGACCCAGCCCTGCCGGTGGTGGTCACCTGAGAAGTCACTGCACTAATTCCCAGTATAGCAGCAGCTATGGTTCTTTTTATGAGGGGGAGAGCAGTGATGTGTTGTGGAATGTGTATGATATGTAATGACAAGATTGGTGTTTTATGGAGAAAGGATAGCTGGTTTAAGGCAATGTGATATAATGTGGATGTGTGTGTTGTGTAAAGAGGGCAGCCTGATGCCCTCTGATGTTTGAGGCAGAAAGATGTGTAACCAGCTACCAAAGCCTAGGAGAGAAAATGGAGTCCAGACTATTCCCTGAGTCTCCCGTTACATTGGCGGTAGTATTTCCCTGGGCGGGGCTACCTACCCCTACTACTACCAGATATCATGATAGCTTTGGGTGTCCTCTGCAGGACCGGCCTATCCCTACTGAAGCAGGGACGATACAGCCAATGTACCTCTACCCTGTGGCTTAGGTTGTCTGGTAGAGACTGCATATAGGATGAGATGTGCTTGTGAGTGTAATTGTAATGTTGGAGTGGCTTTGGATGTGTGTGTAGTCTGTGAACCAAGTGTAATCAGCCTGCCTTAAGCTGACTGGGTGCAAGCATACAAATATGCGACATAATTCAACCACAGCACCCCTTATGTCTGCCAAAGCGGTAAGTGGCTCTGTGAATGCATCCCAAAGTTTTTACAACTCTGGCAGGAGGCGAACCCGCATCCACCAGCTTGCGAGACGCACACTGTACCACTGTACCACAGAGGCTATTTGTTTACCAAAAAGAAGCAAGGACTTATGAGGATAATGGCTCACTATAGGTGATTGTACCTGAACAGTGTGTGCCAGCAGCATTACATTTGGTCCATCATCTGCCACTGTCAGGACATGGTGGGATCAAGGTCACTATTGCACATGTCAAGAGATTTGCATATTGGCCGACTATGGCCAAGGATATTTCCGTTCTGTGTCGATACTGGAAACAGTACATTACCTCTAAGATGTCGAGGGGCACCCTGACCCCTCTTACTGGGTGCACCTTAATGAGCCAGCAGCATGGTACCGGGTCCATATGGACATTATAGAACCGCTGAATTTGTGTAAGGCAGGACACAAGTATGTTCTCTGGGTAGTGGTTACGCTGGCCTGATTTCTTGTTGCTGAGCCATTAAAAACTAAAACGGCTGATGAGGTAGCTCGTGTATTCGTTGAGAGGAATGAATGCACTAACATATCTCCCGGACAACTTGTCACTGACAAAGGGACAGCATTCGTGAATGCCACAGTACATGGAGAAGCGGACATACTCCAAATTTTGTACATAATTACTACGCCTGTCCACCTCTCAGCAAATAGGTTGGTGGGATGGGTGAACGAAACCGTGATTCAGATCCTGTGTTTAATGATCAAAGGCAATGCAAATCACTGGCAACGAATCATAAATTTGACTTGCAAGGCCTATAACTCGGGATTCAGTAGGTCAGTTAGGGACCCTCCATATTTCCTTTTGTATCTGAGAGACCCATTGGTGCCATGTCAGATTATAAATGAATTGCAACTGCACTATAATGTGGATGATACTAAGAACATGCTAGCAGCCATGGCAGCTAAAGTTCGTCAGAGATGCCAGCTGTATTTGGATCGAGCTAGTACAGAAAATCAAAATTACAGAGGCAAGAGGGCTGCTCTTAAGCCTCTCTGTGTAGGACACAGAGGATATGTGAATACGATTCGTAAGTGAGATGTTGCTACGAAACTGCAGCAATTTTATTCAGGAACTCACAAGGTCATGGAGTGGATCTGTGACGTAGTATTTAAGGTCTGTAGAATGGAGGATGGAGCTACCACCACCCTTACTTACTGATCGCATGTGAGTGATCCCTGAAACTTGTTTTCCTTCTAAATATAACATGAGTAGAACTGCTATGGGACGTGCGGTGAGGCTCTTGTTTCATACAGTTTGCTGTAAAAAGTAGCTAGCCTTAACAGAGGGATCCACTACCCAAATCTAGGAGGTGCCTTAACATGGATTCTCCTTGTCAAAGAACCTTATATGAGACCTCTTTTGTCTCAGTACACTTGAATTAAGCACTTATATTAAAGTTGTCGCTAGACGGCACACCTTAGGTGTCAGCTGACAGCAGATTTGGATTTGTCATGTCAAATTACTATGGCACCACTTCTTTGTATCCAAAGGCCTCCTTTCAACAAATCCAATAGAAGCAGAAGAAAGCTAGCCACTAACTGACCTGCTGGTTACCGTCGTTGATAAAAATATTCGTCATGCATACACCGTACATGAGGCCGATGTCAATGATGGTGAGAATGGTTCATATGATTTCTCTGCCGTATATATGTAGTCGCGGTACAGGACGTTCGTCAGCGGACAGTTCGCCCGATAATCGAAGTTATAAAAGTAAATGAGACATGCAAGATACGTAGGAGCTGCAAGGTACGCAGAAGACACAATACACAGTAAATGACGGTGAATAATCTGAACCAAGAGGGTGGAAACGAGAGCGAAAGTAAGGTGAATGGAGTAGGAAAATCCCTAGTCGTGACAGGCTCCCCCAAACCTAGTCGTTCGTCCTCTGCTGGTGACCATGAAGATGCAATCCCAGCTCCCAGGTATAGTTTGAGATCACATGCGACAGTAGAAGACTTACCTCTACTTATGGACAGACCGTTAGAGCACACTGGTAGGAAGTTTAAACGCAGTACTAGCAAGGAGTAGATTTTAAACATAGTAGTTATTTTATTTTATTTCAGATTTTGCTGTTTCCAGCTGTAATATCAAGAAATACTAGACACATTGACCCACATATTGAGCAACCTGCTCCAACAGGTCTCATCTAATTTCCACTCTCCAAGCTTATCTTGAAAGGAAATCATTATGTGGTACCTATTATGTTAATATGAGATGAGCTATACAAACCCCTTATTAACGCACAAGATTTTGTACATTCTATTATATCACACGGACAATTATACCTCTATTGCATCAGCAATGAAGGAAACCTTAGCTTTATTCCAACATTTGAGAAATAAAAAAAATTATGTTGAGTATTTTGTTGTCAGCTGAGCCACTGACCGGTCGTAGGCACAGGGGTGAGATTCATCTTGGTGGTATTGCAGATGCTTTATATAGTACTGCAACTAAGAACCAGGTAGACGAAATTCATGCTAAATTGGGCCAGATTAAAAAGATGTCTGATTAACAGCACCGAGAATTAAATGTTCACTCTCAAATTTTAAATGTTGCCATTAGGGTTATTTCTCATATGCATGCTCCACTTACCAAATTGCAGAAGACAGCTAATATTCTCAATGCGATGATTAGACTTATTTCTGTCAGACACCTGCAGTTGGAAGGCGAAGCTTGCATCCTTGAAGCTTTTCTTAATCTTCAGTTAGCTTTGTTGGATATCACTGTCGATCATTTGGAGATTAAGTTAGGTCTTCAGAGCATGGTGCAGGCTCATCTCAGTATAGACAATGTGACAAATTCATTAGTGATGGATTTTTTTAATAATATCCCATTGATGATGCCAGGACTTCTTTTTCCTGCCTGTCCTGAATACCTTGTTCTGTACTATGAACTCATACGAGTAGTACCTCGCAAACTCCCTCGTCAGTGTGCTTCTATTTGCTAATTCCGGTTCAGGGCTACCCGACAGATATTTCTGATGTCTTCCGAATCACATCATCGCCTTATGGAATCCTTGAGACAAATTTCTTTGTACAGAGGGTCCCCTCTGCCAAATTTATTGCTCTAAGTGAAAATCTTATATGTTGTTGAACATTTTCACTCAGCATTGTACCCACAAAAAAATATTTTTTTCTAAACTGCGAGGTCCTGTGTTGAGATCAAGCACTGGTCCTGTGTGAGTGCTTTATGTCCCAGCAAGGATATCGCATCGCAACTTTGTAAAATGTAATATATATATATAGATAGATAGATAGATAGATATAGATATAGATAGATAGATATAGATATAGATAGATAGATAGATAGATATAGATATAGATAGATAGATATAGATATAGATAGATAGATAGATAGATATAAATTTCACCTCTGTATTTGTTACAGAAAATGATCAATTGTATTTCTCTAAGGATAAACATATGCAATTTCCACTTAACTGTGCTGTCAGTGATATTGCTTAGACAGTTCAGATTATTCAAGGTATAGGTCATTTGGTCCTGAGTGACGGTTGTAGTGCCCATAGCGAGTCACTTACATTTCCGGCTTATGCCAGCCTCACCAAGGACACCAAACTGTCTGTACTCCCTCATGCATTACAGTTCAATATGCCACGCTCGTCTTCAGTCGTAAGCAATACAATCACTCCCCGAGATTTAGCATTAGTATGATTCATTTGCGCCATTTTGTTTAGATGAATTACTACATCTCCAACTCAAACTCCTCCTCCTTCTTTAGCCCCACACAAATGAAACCAGTCAGTCAGTCTGAGAGTTCATGTGTCTGTTCTTTCCTTTTTTTTTTTTTTTATGTGTCCGACCCTGGGCATAGGCTTCACAGCCTGCTATCAAGGCCCAGTAGTCCTCCTACATACCATACACCTCTACATGTCACCACTTCGGCGCTAACACCCACCGTCCATATTGAATACATGCTAGGGCTGTCTCATACTGGACTGGTGTATTGGTATTAGCGGGGGTATTTTTACAAGATGTTGGCGGGCCTTCTGGTAGATCAGTAAAGCCTGATTTAATGAAATTCAAATCCTTAAACTGTTCCCTGCCCCAGCCGGTATTTGAACCTGGGTCCGTTAGGACCGCAGGCCACTCTCTACCGATTGAGCCACCGCCTCCTATCTTCCTACTTAGGTTACAAGTTTTGGTTTTACATCCACTGCTGCCATTGCCCACCATCATCATTTGAGCACCACCATCATTTCAGCATTCATGAGCCAAGGTGGACCTCTCTACAGTACTGTACAGTCTCGCCTCCACAGGGTCCTATCCAGTGGGCCTGGGACTACTCTTGCTGCGCCTAGGGGATGTGGGACAAAAACGCTGGGGTAGGAATGTCGGGACTTCCAAACACTGGATAATGTCACTTTTACTGACCATGCAAAAGCAAACACGTTTTTTTTTTTTTTTTTTTTTTATGTGTCCGACCCTGGGCATAGGCTTCACAGCCTGCTTATCAAGGCCCAGTAGTCCTCCTACATACTTACACCTCTACATGTCACCACTTCGGCGCTAACACCCACTGTCCATATTGAATACATGTTAGGGCTGTCTCATACAGGACTGGTGTATTGGTATTAGTGGGGGTATTTTTACGACATGTCGGCGGGTCTTCTGGTAGATCGGTAAGGTCTGATTTTTATGAAATTCAAATCCTCAAACTGTTCCCTGCCCCAGTCGGGATTTGAACCTGGGTCCGGTAGGACTGCAGGCCACCTCTCTACCGATTGAGCCACCGCCTTCCCATGTGAGGCAAGAGCTTACAAAACGGATACCAAAAGGAGCCAGTCATCTTGAACTGTGAGCATACATGACACACCCATTAATCTCGGCATAGGATGAGGTGATGATGACGAAGGAGAAGGAAATGGAGAAGAAGAAAACAGAAAAGTGGAAAAAACTGCCATTTTCAGAGAGTGTCGCTAGTTGCAGAAAGTGTCATAAAAAGCTGATAAAAGTATGCATCACGAAGAGGTTAGAAGAAAAGCACGGGAAGCACGAGAAGCTACAGAGAAGAACTGAGGCAGTGGGAAACAAAGAAAATTATAGAAGAAGGAGGAAATAAGGAATGGCAATAGGAGAGGACAGTAAAACATGCGAATGTACTCAAGGTTTTTTAACACAGGCCTGACTCTTGTGGAGCACCAAGGATCCTTTGTCAGGCGTGGAGTGAAAAAGCAGGGGTTATGGGGAGAGTACTGCTTAAGCGAATCATTAATTTTAGTGAGAGGTTACGAGAAAGGTACCCATAAAAAAATCATTAATTTTAGTAAGAAGTCGCAATTAATGTACCCATAAGAGTATTATTTTAATTTAACGTATAAGTTATTCAAGTCTGAAGCTAGACAACTAGAGTATGAGTAAGAGAGTGCTCCAAGACCTGGATATAAGCCGAGACATAAGGGTAGCCTAGCAGAGAACAGTATTAAATGGCTGACAGACGGGAGAGTCTTCGTAGTGTTTCAGGGTCACAGCAGTTTTGCTGAGAGAAACAGACAGCCACACTACCATGAATGGGAAGAAATTTGTGAGTAGAAGCTGGTAAGAACTGGGAGAGATTGTGAGTGTACAAGACAAGGGAATTTCACATGCCCTAAGCGCCAGTTATAAAAGGCTAATTAACTTCTGACAATATCCAGCAAAAATTAATGCTTGTCCCTGGTCGTGGGGATAATTATAGTGGTTACTCTTTTAGTAAAGTAAGAATACAAGTGGACATACAATATTCAAAAGTCAATCATTATGTTATGTTTAACATGTTTGTAATTACATGTAACAGAGTTAAATCTCCATGTACTGAGTGACTTGTTTGCCTGGTATTGCTAATGTAATGTAACTGTCTTGTATTAACTTCCTAATAGGAAAATAGAAAACGTATCTGTGTTTTGGAATCTCAGTGTGTGGAACAGATATCCTTGTAGTCTGGAAGGAAATTGGGACAGAAGGCGATAGACAGTGTCACACCCTCCTAACTTTAAAGTTAAAGATTCCTCCTGGACTTATCTCCGCATTCCCTACTGCTACTGGTCTCACACTAGCTATGTCAATGAACAACAGTCAGATATCGTGCTGTTTAAAGATGAGTGCCAAGCAAGTCAAAGATTACTGAGGGAGTGTGACACCTGCTGAAAAGCACTGAATAGCTGCGTCAGCAAAGACAACCCTCTCTCTACTCGTTTAAAGCAAAATAAAGTCAGAGTGGCCACTTAGGGTGCAAAACATTATACTAATAGACATGAAATTGAAATGGGCCAATATGTGACCAAGCTGCATCCATTCTGCCAAGTTTTATCATGATTCTTAGTCCAGTTTCGGCTTCACTACACACAAAGACAGACACTTGGCTAGGATTACATTCGTATTATGTAAGACTTATAGTGTGTAGCTAGACCCCAGTCAGGCACTATGGCTCATCATCGCCACACAGCTTGCGGAAGTTATGGCGGTCCTTAAGTCCACGGTGTAAAGGTCAACGTTATTGTTATTCTTTGTCGTATGTGTTGGATTTGGAACAAAATCTTATCGACATCCAGGATCTGAAAAAAAAAAATTAAATAAATAATGAAATGTGTAGTAAGGGAGGACGCAGTTATTAATTTCATTTTAACCAGGTACAACTTATATTGACAAATGAGATTATTATTATTTTTTATAATATTTAGCTGTTCAGAAAACAGTTACATTGTTGGGCTCTGTCATAAGCCGTTAAATATCATTATGAATAGAAACTTTTTTATAGAAAATATCATAAAAATATAGAAAGTTGAATTATTATGCATGTGTCATGAAGAAAATCTTAAGGGAAGATATAAATATAACATTTGGGAGATCGTCTTGCAAAATTAATATTAATCCCAGTAATAAGTTGATGTTATTTATATTTTATTTTTGCTATCTGATGGAATATTTTACAAAGCTCAGGGAGATCTCTGGTGCTAAAGTGGTTGATGACATATATCTAACCCTAACCCCCTCCCGGTGCTTCAACTAAAGTTACAAGCAATTGTTTGACGCCAGGGGCAGTAATGTCTAACAATAGTTTTCTTAGTCCAAGGGTGTGGCATCACTAACAGTACAGTATATATAATAATGTTAGTAGGTTACTGGATTAAGTCAATAGATAAATGTCTTTCGAAGTCAAGGTTCTGGCAAACATCTTTTTGAGCCAAACCACAGGCAATGTGATCGAAGCGAGGCAAGATTTACATTGACCCGGTCCGGGCCTAACCCCCAGATATATCCCGTGAAATATCCGAGGTGAAGGCGAAAATATTGGATGCCATCAATTCGCTTCCGAGAAAACACGACCCGTCCGAGAAATACCGTAAAAAGGAGGTGACTGAGAGAGTCTGGGGAACTTGTCAACTAGAGAGACGGAGAAGTGGGAAATAGGGTTTGGATGAGAGAGAGAGAGAGAGAGAGAGAGAGAGAGAGAGAGAGAGAGAGAGTCTGGGTCAGGACAAGGAATGTGGTGATGCTGCAGGTAACAAGGATGGGAAGAGAGAATGTGAATATTGAAATAGTGAGGTAAAAACAGACTGATGAATAGTAAGGTAATGAAGATGATGATGAGGATGTTGATTATGCGAGAAGAGAGGGGGAGAGGATATGCAGAGCAGGAAAGTGGGAGATATAGCTAGAAGGTTGATTATGATGATGATGATGGTACAGAAATGAACGAAGAAAATGGATGTGAGAAATAAATCGACGATACGGAAATGATATTTAAGAGGGAGTGTAAAAAAAAAAAAAGGAAGTAGGAAGTAAGGTTATAATAATGATGATAAGAAATGGAGAGAAGGAATAAACAAAGAGGGAAACAAGGCTGTAGTGAAAGTTTAAACAAGCAGATATATAAAAGAAGGAAGAGTGAAATAGGGTTAGGCTAATGATGATAGTGAAAAATGATCATGGCCACAAGTAAACGTAAAAAAATGGTAAGAGAAGTACAGAAAAAAAATACCTGTAGAAGTATAACTGAATCATTCCTGGAACGTAACGCTAGTAAGATAATGGTGATGGTAAAGATTATAACTGAATTAAAGACAATAAGGAAATTAGGGGAATACAGTATCAAAAGCATTTAAAATGAAGAACTTGACGGAGTGATAGTGAGTGACGGAAAGGCAAGTGAGTCAGGGCATATATATCTTTTTGACATTACTTGTGATTTCGCTATAAACCAAGCTATACGATGTAAGAATTCTACGTAACAGTTTTCCAACAATAATGAAATTTTTGTAGGGATTCTTGAGGTTTTGTACCATGCATATATATTCTACTCGAGCCATGTTTGTCGCGTTGTGACCGGAGCTATGAAACCTAGGATTGTCTGAAAGATATTTTTTCAATCTGGTTTTCATGTCTTACATTCATCTGCTATTACCACCGTTTTTTTTTTTTTTTTTGAGATATTTGGATATTTTTGTGCTGGCAACATTTTACTCGGTAGTCCAGGAATCTTTGCCTTTGTCTGTCAGTATCACATCCTGGTCCATAAGAAATAATTAAATAATTATAAAAATGTATTTTACATAGCGCCATCCAAAGTCTGCCACCGTATTTGGGTCAGCTGAGCTGCATCTTTCTAGCATTTTAGCACTATATTGTACCGAATTGTTTTAAAACAGTTTTCTATCCTCTTAAAAATATTTTGTATAGGCTACATCAGAACAGTTTGACACCTGTCGAGGTTGTTTTGGGAGTGTACTTTTTAACTGCCATTTGAAGGTCCGAGAGAGAGAGATTTATTCAGTAAAAATGTATCTACCTAATCACGACACTGTCATCCACCCTAACATTACCTGCACCATTATCACAGTCACAATTTGCCACAGTGTTTGATCTCATCCACTAACTTACCAGTTTTCTGAGATACATTAACTTAGATTTTTTTTTATTAGATTTACCGTGTTCGAGGGAATTTCAGCAGTACAAGGGTTATTTGTATTCCTGTCTGTTTCTCGATCTTATCCACCGGCCAGAACAGAAAAAGGGGGAAAAAAAAAAACGAAGACAATACAAGGTTTCTTGGTTAGTACATTAGTTAGGCTTGTTGTGCCTTTTTCTGATTGCTTCCGGATATTATCGTAAACTTTGAATCATGACAGTCTAACCTGTGGGAGCGTCACGTCGAGTCCGTCAAAAAGTGTTTATACTGGTAGCTCAGTGCCACCCACATCACCCACTCTGCCACCGCCTTACCCGTCATCACTGTCCCGTGAATACACTCTCACAGAAAATGGGAATCCGATTTCTTGAGAAGATGAGGAGGTATCAGGTCAAAGGAGGAGGTGGGGACGGTCTGAGATGGGAAGGAGATCAGGGGAGGGTGGGCGATGGAGGGAGGGAGAGAGAGAGAGAGAGAGAGAGAGAGAGAGAGAGAGAGAGAGAGAGAGAGAGAGAGAGAGAGAGAGAGAGAGAGAGAGAGAGATCAGCGGAAAAAGAGAGAACGAAAGAAGGAGTAAGAAGATATTAGGCTAAAAGGAGGGATGTGGAGAAGAGTGGGGAGGGAATGAAAGATGTGAGAGGGAAGGAGAGATAAAGGGAGGTATTATTAAAAGAAGAAATGTGAGATTGGCCAGAAAAAAAAGGATATAGGAATATTGTGGGGTGGATGGATGGATGGAGGGGAAGAGGGAGAGAATGAAGTAAAGAGAGAGGATTTTCGAAAAGGAAGTGGAAGGCTAGGAGAAGGATGGAAGAGGTAGGCAAAGAAGGAAGCTAAATGACAGAGAGGGGTGGAACCATCAAGAAAAACAGTCAGAGGAAGGAAAGGCCGTGGAGAGGATGGGTAACGGAGGGAGAGGGAGTGAACAAGGGATTAAAGGAAGTAGGTGAGGCAAGGATGAGAGGAAAGCTTAGGGGTAAGGAGGAGGAGAGAGATTTAAGGAAGAATGAAGAGGAAAAGAGGGAGGAAAGACAGAGGGCAGAGAAGGGAGGAGAGATCAGTAGAAGAAAGGACAGGAAGGGAAATAGAGCGAGAGGATGGCCAGGGATGGAAGGAGAGATCACGGGAAGTAGGGAGGAATAGGGATGTGGTGCGGAAGGAGAGGCCAAGAGAACGAGAGGGGAAAAAAGAAGGGAGGAGGGTGACTATTCAGATAAAGGAAGTATGGCGGTAGATATCTCTAAATAAATACTGCATATGGGGAAGTTGGTTTTAAGAAGGTGAGTGGAAGGCTGAGAAAAGGCTAGGAGTGGAGGAGGAGGGATGGAAGACAAAGGGTAGTAAGAGGAGGCCAAGTAAAGGTGTGAAAGACAGAAAAAGAGAATTGAGAAAACTGAGGTGAAGTGAGATCAAGAACATAGGTGGCACGCAGGAAATACGGCAAGGACGAGGAAAGGAAGGAGAGGAAACAGAGAGTGGAGAGGTGCAAGTAGGAAGAGGAAAGTTTATAAAGAGGAATTTGATAAGGAAGATGTACAAGAAGGAAGTGGGAAACTATAGAGACTGGAGGCAAAATAAAGTGTGGGTTGAGGAGAAAATGTGAAAGGAGAAGTCAAGAGGAAAGTGGGAGAGAGGAGAGAGGTGGGCTGTGTGAAGATGTGTCATTGTGAAAGGAAGGCATTGATAATCCCAGGAAGGTAATGTGCCGTGGTATTTGAGGTGAAGGGGCATGAATAAGAAACAAAGACAAAGGGAGGAGAGAGAGAGAGAGAGAGAGAGAGAGAGAGAGAGAGAGAGAGAGAGAGAGAGAGAGAGAGAGAGAGAGAGAGAGAGAGAGACCTAAGGTCATGTTTAGCTCTGTGATCTAGAGTTAAACTTTTTGAAATGATTAGTTTATTCCAGTGGGAGAGATGGCAACTTTACATAAAGTTAATATGGATAAGGGATAACAGTGAAGGAGTTACTTGTTTCAGTATATAACCTCTACATTTTGCGCAGATTCTTCTAAGCTGAACAAAAATTGCTTGGGAAAAGGAAGTTATGGGCGGTGGGAGGGGGTTTGACAGTTTGTCTAACTTCAGTACATAGGACCTCAACATAAAGCTTGGTCTGAGTCAATAATGCGACATTGTTTTAGCCAAGTACGTGTTCCTAACCAATACACCATGACTATTATGGTGAGGACCTGATGCAAAAAACTTTGTATTACGTTTTCACATCATTTATATTATTACGGACGTGTTTAATGTTCTTTAAGCTCCCACTAAGTGCTCCACTTTGCAGTGAAAGTGGTAAGACCCCATTCCTACCTCCTTAAAAGTTACATCTAAGGCAATTACAAAAATCCCGTTACATGAAACCATCCTCTCCAATTAACGTCGGAACAACGAATCACTGGATAATGTCACTAATCCCGACCCTGCCGAAGCCAGTACGTGGCGGGCAAGAGTTTATAAAACGGATGAACATGACTGGCGGTATTCCCCTTAACCCCTTACCCTACACGACACACCCGTCAATTTCGACTTAGAATTGAAGGTGGCAGCGAGGAGAAAGAATCAGAGAAGGAGAGAAATACAGAGGAGAAAAAAAAAAACTATTATACACCGAGAGTGTATAAGCAAGTGGCTTTCATGGCTGTTCAAGGTAGACATCATGAGGAAATCATAACAAAAGAGGATCATGACGAGCTGCAGTGAAAATCATAGACGGTGGGAGACAAGGAAAATCACGGAAAAGGGAAGAAATAAGGAGTGAATATAAGAGACGATATGCGAAACTTCTTGAGACCTTTTAACAAAGGCCTGACTCTTGTGGAGTGCCAAGGATCCTTTGGGGGTGTGGAGTGAACAAGCAGACGTTATGACAGAGTGTATTGCTCACGTGAATAATTAATTTTGGTAAGGCTCTGCCTTTGGTTCCTTCTTCCTCGCAATAAAAAAAAATGCATCATTAATTTTAATATAAGTGATTCAAGTGGAGCTAGACAGGTCGAGTGAGGGGCAAGACAACACTTCAGGAACCAGACAGTTCGAGTGAGGGGCAAGACAACACTTCAGGAACCAGTTACCATATAAGCAAAGGCGTAAGGGTGAACAGTAGAGTACAGTTTTAGGTGGCTGGCAGATGGGACAGATATGCGAGTGTCTCGGGACACAACAGTTCTGCTGACAGGTGCAGATATTCACGCAACCACAGACAGGAAATGGAATCTGGCCAGTGTACATAACTAAGATGGGGTGATTATCAGTGTACAAGACAAGGGAATTTCACATGTCTAAACATACATTAAAAAAGCCAGTTAACTTCTGCTCGATATCTAGCAATAAATAATGCTAGTCCATGGTCGTGGGGATATTTATGGTGGTGATTCATGAAACGAGTAAGAACTCACGTACACATACGATGCTCATAAGTGGATCATTATGATACATTAAGGGTTTGTAACTATATGTACCTTAATTAAATTTTCATGTACTGAGTGAATTTATTCCATTTGTGATGCTAAAGTAATGTAACTCTCTTGTACTAAGTTAGCAGTAGTATAGTAGAAACCGCCTCTGAGTTTTCGAACCTCAGTATGTGGAACAGTTTTCATCATAATCCGGGAAGGAATTGGGACAAAAAGTTACACAATGTCACACTGTCTTAACTTTAGTGTTCCAGATTCTCTCTGGACTTGACTCCGCAATCGCCGCTGCCATTGTTTTCACACTACCTATCTAGATAAGTCTGTCCCATCTGCCAGCCACCTAAACTTCATCCTTGTGCCTCAGCTTATATCTAGTTCCTGGAGCATTGTCTTGCTCCTCGCTCGAACTGTCTAGCTCCACTTTAATCACTTACATTAAAATTAATGATGCATCTATATGTGCCTTCTCGTGACCTCTGACCAAAATCAATTATTCACATGAGCAGTACACTCTGTCATAATGCCTGCTTGTTCACTCCACACCCCACAAAGGATCCTTGACACTCAACAAGAGTCAGGCCTATGTTAAAAGGTCTCAAGAACCTACGCTTATTCCGTTGTCATCTCCTATTTTCACTCGTTATTTCTTCCCGTTTTCTGCGATTTCCCTCTTCTTCATTTTCTCCTTCCGCCTGCACCGTCTGCGGCTGATCCTAAGTCGAGATTGGGTGGGTCAGGTAGGCACAGAGGTTGAGGGGGAAGACCTCCAAGTATGTTTATCTGTTCTGTAAACTGTTGGCACACACGTGTTGTCGTCGGCATGGCCAGGGTCAGCGACATTATCCAGTGTTTGGCTGTCCCGACATTCCATCCCCCGCGTTCTCGCCCCGCGTCCCCCAGGTGGCACAGAGTTGGATGGGAACCCTGTGGTGGCGAGAATGTAGAAAGGTCCACCCTAGACTGTGAACGCTCATATAATGACAGTGGGCGACATCAGCAGTGTCTGTATAACCAACACTTGTAACCTAAGTAGGAAGCAAGGAGCATAATAAAAATACCTGAAAGAACATGCGCATAGACCCTTAGAGCGACTGACTGGGTTAATTCGTGTGGGGGCTAGAGGAGTAAGAGTTTGGACTGGAAATGTGGTAATTCGTCTAAGAATAAAGGTGGTAGAGCTTCATTCTGGAGGAAATCTCTAGGAGTGATTGTACTGCATCCACCTCAACACGAGAGAGTGACCCGTTAAACTGCAACATATGAGGGAGTACAGGCAGTTTGGAGTCCTTGGTGAGGGTGGCATAAACCGGGAGTGTGAGTGATTAACTATGGGCACTACAACTGTCACCCAGGATCAAATGACCTATACCTTGAACAGTCTGAATTGTCTTAGTAATATCCATGACGGCACCATTAAAAGTAAATTGCTTAGGTTTATTGGTAGAAAAATACTATTGATCATTATCTCTAACAAGTTCAGGATTAAGACCTTTTATAATTCCCTCCCCATTTTTTTTTTTAACAAAGCTGAGACACAATGTCCTGGTTGGTAAGTGTAGCACTTTAACAGGTGCTACTGCCTCATCTCGAAAGTAAGTAATTTTTCTTATGTACGACACTTAGTGAAATCGTCAAATATAATGAAATGTAAAAGATTTTCACTTAGCGCAATAAGTTTGGCAAAGGAACTGTCTGTACAAAGACATTTTTGTCTCAGGGACTGTATAAGGCAATGAAGTGATTCGTAACACATCAAAAATATCTGCTGAGTCACCCTGAACCGGAATTAGCAAATATAACACAACGAGGAGGGGGTGTTGCGAGATTTTACTCCTGTGGGTTCAAGGTGCAAAGCAAGGTAGTCAAGACGGGCTGGGAAAAGGTGCTACTTTGGCTTCTTATCTACAAGGAAAAAATATCTACACCGTACAAATTTTATTTTGGAATGATATCTACATAGTAAAACATATTATAACATATATAACATAAAGAAAATGTAATTGAAATATTAATTTATTTTATTTTATTTATATTCTAGCGATAAACAGCATGTACATCGGCTAAAATGTCTACACCGTACAAATTTTAATTTGGAATGATATCTACATAGCAAAACATAATAACATATATATAACATAAGAGAAAATTTAATTAAAATATTAAAAAATTTTCTATTAATAATATTCTAGCGATAAACAGCACGTACATCAGCTAAAAATGCTAAATATAAGTCAGGAGCTTCTTTTCTCATCATCCGCCAACAGAAGTAGTCTACTGTAGGTGCGATTGAAATGTTCTTTGATTGAGCCTCTCATTTTTTTCAATATACGAATCTTCGCATCAAGCCAGGATCTTTCAGTTCCTTGTGTATGTGCTCCGGTGTTAGGATCGACGTAATATTGCTGATGATTTACGGAAAAATGACGAAAAATGAGTTGGCTTAAATTAGAGTAAGCTGGCCATTCGTCGGAATGGATTATTGAGCCTTCAGCGACTTCTCTCTGAATAATTGGTTGAAGTGTCTCACGGTCTTTTCTTTGAACGTAAAAATATCGGCAATCTGAACCATTCTTCAAACGAACACCCAAGGACCATCAATACGTCTTCCATGGTTACGGTTATTGTCCACTTCAGCTTCGCTTTCTGTTGAATTTGGAGCCCGGTTTCCTTGCAACATTCGGCCTCTATTGTATTTTCGCCGTCCTGCAAAGCGGCTTCATCAATTTGCACAGGCTCTTCTTCAGTGCCTACCATTTGACCACGATTCTGGACTGAAACAATCGCTGTACAAACTTCTCTGCACATGTTGAACCAATCGCAAATTGCTTCGGTACCTCTACCAGTTAAACTTTGAACCAGATCATAAGAGAGGTCTTGTATAAAATAGAAGATCAATTCTAAAATTTGGCAAAGAGAGAGCTTGCAATTTAGTTTGTTATTTAAATCTGTGAAGTGGAAGAATACATTGCCTCTGCGAACGGAACGAAAAGTTTGACATCCACGGTTTCTGCAACGAAGAACGGGCATAAATTCGCCATTTCGTCTTCTTTTCCGTGCGTCCTTCATCTCTCCGCCACATTGATGACACGGTGAAACACTTTGTTCTTCACCAAAAAGTCCATGTCTTCTTAAAAATGGCAGTGCCTTAGTTTCGTCGCTGATTTCGGTGTAGAATCCTTTTGCGAGCATCTTAAGGGCTGTGTCAATGACTGAAATATAAATGAGGATTTACGGAGGTTAGGAGGAATTAAGAAAGGTAAAGGACTGACCTATCTTTGATTTCTAGGTAACAAAGTAGATTACAAGCAAATCTTTGGAAATTAGGTAACAAACTAGCTTGTAGATAACATACCAAAGCTGTCGAGACTGATGTCTATGGCGGAATGAAGTGCGCTGCTGCCACATGTATCTTGTTGAGTCGGGACCGGAGCTTCGACACTCGAACAGACATTCCACTCATGCTTCAGACTCTCTAACCATCTAGATCGCACACCAAAGTAGATTCATGACACGTAGATCGCAATATAAAGTGTAGATCGCATACTAAAGTAGATTCATGACACGTAGATCGCAATATAAAGTGTAGATCGCATACCAAAGTAGATTCATGACATGTAGATCGCAATATAAAGTGTAGATCGCATACCAAAGTAGATTCATGACACGTAGATAACAAGCCAAAGTAGCACCCTGGGAAAAGATGTCCTGGCCTCGTCAATGATATACCCGGTACTATTTAAATTTTCCAATAATAATGTATTCGGCACAGTACCTACACTCAAGCGAGCCAGCATCATTCTCTGAAGACTTAATCCCCGTACGATCGGCAATGATTTCCAAGAAAGCTAACTGAAGATTAAGAAAATCTTTAACGATGAAAGTTTCGCTTTCTAAATGCAAACTATTGATAGAGTAAAGTCTAATCATTGCATGCGAAATATTAGCTGCCTTCTGTAATTTGATAAATGGAGAATGCATTTGAGACATGTCACTAAAGGTAATATATAAAATCTGAGAGTGAAAATTCAATACTTGATGCTGATTTTCAGGCATCTCTTTAATATGACCTGACCTGGCATGAATTTCTTCTACTTGGTTCTGGGTCACAGTACCAAATAAAGCATTAGCAATACCACCAATAAGATCACTCAAACTTTTTGGATCTTCGACCTGTTAATGGTCCATCCAACACTCAACATATTTTTTTTTAAATCCTCAAATCTAACATCAAACACAAGTTGGAATGAAGCTATAGTTACAGTACCTTCAGTGATGAAAAAGGAAGAATGAATTGTCCGTGTGATTTAGATTCCATCTAACAGAGTCAATAAGTTCTTGTGCATTAATAAGGGGTTTTTATAACTTACCATGTATTAGCGTGATAGCGACCTCAAAATGACTTCCTGTCGAGATAAGCTTGGAGACTGGAGAATAGATGAGACCTTTTGGGGCAGGTGGCTTGATATGTGGGTAAATCTGTCTATCGTCCGTCTATTTTATGAAGAGCGTTTGGGCGTTGTCCCTCTTGGGAATTTCCTAGGCCGCCTCTCTGCCAAACGTGTACACCTCTTGTCTCATGTCAGCTATTTACTATTTCTAAATGAAGTTTATTTACAGTATATATATATATGTAATTCTTTAATAAGGCAATATAGTGTTATAAATGCCTCTTTTTTTCTTTTAATAACAATTACTTTTAATAAACCCCACAACACTTGGCAACGTTCTTTCCAACGTTGCCACGCTTGTAAGGGTAGATTGACCGAGATCGTGTTAATCCAGTCCACTCTGGCCGCCACCTGAGATCTCTTACTCCTGTTACTCGCTCTCGTGTGCTCCACAGTAGAGAAAAAGAACTTATTTACAACGGAAATAAGTATATTTTAGAAGAGAAGGCAAACAGAGGACCTCAAAGGTGGTGTGGAAAATAAATCGAAATTATAAACCACATATAAACTTCACACTTCAAGGAGAAAATCACAGTCATAAAAAAAAAAATAATGTCAGAGAGAGAGAGAGAGAGAGAGAGAGAGAGAGAGAGAGAGAGAGAGAGAGAGACAGACAGACAGACAGAGACAGAGACAGACAGAGACAGACAGACAGACAGACAGACAGAGAGTAGGGGGAAAGGTCACGGAGAAAGGGAATGAATAAGAGCGCAACAAGACAGACAGACAATCAATCTGGAGGCTTTTCCTCAAATTCTAAAAATTCATAAAAGTGTATAGACTTTTTATAGAAATAAATTATAAAAAGTGCAATTTCTATATGCAGAGAGAGAGAGAGAGAGAGAGAGAGAGAGAAACAGGAGAGAGAGTAGTGTGCTGGGAGGGAGAGTTGTCATTAGCGCCTTTTCCCTAATCCGATTAAGTTGCCCAGTACAAAGTATGGCAACACTGTGGGACGGGGACTCCCCAAGAGGGACAACGCCCAAACGCTCTTCATAAAATAGACGGACCATAGTATTTCTTGAGACCGCGGCTGCAAGCAGCACAATCTGCACAATATAAAATTACTACAACTTAACAGCTATTCCTTGTAAGTACACTGGGTTTATTCTCCTATTAGCGTGCTGTAAGGTCTATCCATAAACAGAGGTAAGTTTTCAACTGTCGGATGTGATCTCAGTCTATATCTTGGAGCTGTGATTGCCTCCTCAAGGTCAATAGCAGAGGACGAACGAAAGTGTCGGGGAGTCTGCCTCGACCGGGAATTCCCCGACTCCATTCACCTTGCTCTCGTTCACGTTTCCACCCTGCCAGTTCAGGTAATTTACTTCAACTTCACCTTCATTTACCGTATCTTGTGTCTCTTGCGTGTCTTCCACATCCCGAGTATGTTACATCTCTCTTTCGCCCATAGAACTTTGATTATCTCGCGTCTTGTCCCCAGCTGAATGTCCTCCACCGCTGCTATATATTAGTATGGCTTAGAAATCATTTGAACCATTCTCACCATCGACATCCATCATCATCATCATCGGCCTCACCTACTGGGTACGCATAAAGAACACTTTTGTGTAGTTTTCGGCCCTATTCACACTTTAGGGACGGTCACGCTCCAGTCTCGCTACGCTAAGGTCCTGGTGCATTCACGTCTGGTCCGCTCTCGCTTCGCTCACTGTCCATTCCCGTCATCCCCTCTCCCTCGACAGTAGAAGTGCCACCACCATTGACGGAAGATGTGTGACTTTTCACGAGCCGAGTTGGCAATGATCGCCATTGTACTGGATGAAGAAGAAGAAGAAAGAAGAAAACAAAGACGGAAATGAAAGAGAATGTGGGTTCATCCAGTCTTGTAAGATTGGAAAAGTGAAAGGGAATTCCATACAGTGTTTCCTCATCTGATTGATGATGGAAGTAAATTTCACAGCTGATTTAGAATGAACAATGGAACATTTGAAAAAATACTATCAAAAGTTGAGGAAGATCTGAAAAAGGAAAACACATCATTCAGAGGGCTGAATCAAGACAGGAGCGGAGCGAGACTGTGGCGAGAGTTCACACTGTTGGTTCGCTCCGCTCACGGTCCACTCTCGCTCCGGTCAAAATATCTTTTGAATGGATCGCGAGCGGAGCGAGAGCGGAGCGTTCCTTGACCGTTACTGCCAGAGTGAATGCTTCCACTGAAATGCATGTAATGATATTTGACCGGACCGTGAACATTGTGAGAGCAGAGCGCGACCGTCCCTATAGTGTGAATAGGGCCTTAGTGGTGAGAGACGTTTCAGGGACCACCCGCACACGATCAGTGTGTTCGAGTGGAGACAACTCCATCCTTCATTATATCTATCTATCTATCCATCTATTTCCAGACACCATCATCCCGTAAGTGGTGATCACAAACAAATCGCCTCCATATCGACCTGTCCCCCGCTATTTCACTGCCTTGCTTCCAGCTCACACCTCATTCTCTATTATGTCTCTCCACTCCATCCCTCATCCTTGGCCTCCCCCTCCCTCTCCCTCTCTCCATCTCACTCACATACACTCTCCTCGTCAGTCTCTCACACTCCATCCTCTCCAAATCGCCAAACCACCTCGATGTGTTTCTCCTAAGACTTCCTGTCACATCCACATCCACACCACAACGCTCCTTCATTTCTTCATTTCTTAGTCTCTCCATGGGGGGCGCGGTAGCACAGTGGTAGCGCGCCGGACTCGTAATCGGGGGATTGCGAGTTCGAGCCTCGCCAGGGTTGCCGTGCCGGGAGTGGTAGCTCGCTCCTGTAACCCTAGCGGGGCTGTATAGTCCAATACAGGGCTTAGCTCGGGGGAACTCCATTTCTCCCATTTTTTTTTTTTTTTTAGTCTCTCCATGTGACTCCGCATGCTCCTTTCAAAAAACTCATTTCCACTACTCTCACTCTTGACTTCTGTCCCTCCAGCAAGGTCCAAGCTTCACTCCCATACGTTAGAGTTGGTATCACAGTACTATCATGTAGTAGCTTTTTCACCTCCATGCTCACTTCCCTGTTTCTTAGCACTGCCTTCAAGGAACCAGCAACCTTTCTTCCTTGTTGTACCCTTTCAACCACTTGACCATCTAAACTTCCATCCTTATTCATCACACTACCCAAGTACATAAACGCACCCACATTTTCCATTTCCACCTCATCTAACCTCACTGTACATTCACTGACTTCATTCCTCTCGGAAACCATAACTTTACTATTCTTTACATTCACCTTTAGATTCCGTTTCTTACACATTCTCCCAAACTCATCCACCAAGCCTTGCAGCTCCCCTTCGTCTTCACTTAATAACACAGCATTATCTGCAAGCAACAGTACAGGGAGTTTCCAAATACAGCCCTCTCTCATTAGGGCTGTTCCAACATCCACTGTCCTACCTTTAATCATTTGTATAACCCCATCCAAATACAGACTGAACAACCATGGAGACATGACATCCCTGTTTCAATCCAACCTTCAAACAGAAAATATTACTCAGTCCACTATCCGCACGCTCTGCAGCCTTAGCATCATCATACATATTTTTCACGGCATTCAACAACTTCCCATTTACTCCACATATTCTTAATACTTTACACAAACCTTCTCTATCCACCCTGTCATATGCTTTCTCCAACTCCATGCAGGCTGCATGAAACTTCTTTCCCTTCTCTAGTAACTTTTCCACTAAGGATCAAAACCTGAATATCTGATCTACACAACCTCTTCCCTTCCTAAAACCTCCCTGTTCTTCTCCAACTAATTCCTCTGTTATTTCCCTAACTCTATCAATAAGCATCCTACAGTATACTTTTCATATTACACTAAGAAGACAAATGCCCCTATGATTACCACACACTTCTTTTTACCCTTTACCTTTGTACAGGGGAAATATTATACCTGACTTCCAATCCTCCGGGACTCTCCCTTCCTCCCAGGCCAGTCTGCACATCTTCCACATGCATTCTATTACTATCTCTCCCCCATGCCTCAGCATTTCACCACACACTCCGTCAATTCCTTTGGCTTTCTCCATTTTAACTTTTTTCATTGCTTCCACAACTTCCATCCTACTGATTTCTTCTTCTCTTCTCACATCCCTTTTCTCCCAGCCATTCCCCAGCCAATTATACTCACATTACTTTTATTCTCTATGTTCAACAATTCCTTAAAGTGTTGTCTCCATCTGCTCACTTTTTCTCTCTTCTTAACTAGTAGTCTACCGTTCTTATCTTTCACTCCCCGACTAAATTCTTTGACACTGTCTAACTCTCATTTCCTCTTGCCAGAGCATTTTTTTTATTTACATTCCCTCTACTTTACACTCAGATTCCTTCCAAATTCCTCATCCACTCTCTTCTTACTCTCTCTTACTAATCTTTTCACCTCTCTCTTCCTCTCTGCATATAACTCTCTCTTCCGTCTCTCAACTTCTTCCACGCCTCTGTTTCTCATCCACTCACTATATGCATTCTTCTTTTGTGCCACAGCCTGTTTCGCCTCTTCATTCTACCATGCTGTTCCTTGCACCCCCTTTCGTCGTCTCTTCACCCCACACTTCACCTCACATGCTGCACAGATTTCTTCTGTGAATATCTCGTACATATAATTCCAGGTCCTCCATCTGCTCTTATCCATATTTACCCAGTCGCTCCTCCACTTCTCTTTTATATTCTTTTTCCATCCTCTTGTGACCTTTCCACCCTTCTTGTACGAACTACTTCCTCCTGTCCTTCCCTTCATCTATTCTTCCATTTACTTTGGACCTTAATTCTCACCACCACCAAGTGGTGGTAAGAAAGTCCACTCCCCCATCCTCTATATACTCTTGCAACCTTTTCACACCTTCTCATCCTTTCATCCACACACACACATAATCAATTATTGCCTCCCGTTCTTTCATTTCACCACCCACCCTTCTCATCACTCGCCATGTATACATGTGGATCATTTTGTGTCTGAAGAGGATGTTGGCTATCACTAACCCCCTCCTGGCACAAATGTCCATTAGAGCACTGACATTCTCATCCATCTCTGCAGGCACACCCCACTCATCAACTATTCCATCCACCTTCACATTCTCTACTTTTCCATTCATATCTCCAATCAAAAGCACTCTCTCATTCCTTTCAAACTTTCCATGCATGCTGCCACATTTGTCCAGAACTCCTCTCTCACTCTACTTGCACGATCTTGCATTGGTGCATACACACAAACAATCACCCACACTTGTAGTCCAGCTTTCAATCTTACCCACACACTCTTTGAGGCAACCGATCCATACTCTCTTATATTCTCCTTCCATCTGTTGCTCACAACAATACACATCCCTTCTTTTGCCCTCTCATTCTCACCCACTCCTCTGCATATACCCCATCCATTCTCCCATTCTCTCACACTCTCACCTCCTCATTTAGTTTCAGTTAATCCACATATTGGGGGAGGCGGTGGCTCAATCGGTAGAGAGTTGGCCTACAGTCCTAACGGACCCGGGTTCAAATCCCGCTGGGGCAGGGAACAGTTTAAGGATTTGAATTTCATAAAATCAGACTTTACTGATCTACCAGAAGACCCGCCGACATATCGTAAAAATACTCCCGCTAATACCAATACACCAGTCCTGTATGAGACAGCCCTAGCATGTATTCAGTATGGACGGTGGGTGTTAGCGCCAAAGTGGTGACATGTAGAGGTGTGCGGTACGTAGGAAGACTACTGGGCCTTGAAACAGGCTGTAAAGCCTATGCCCAGAGTCGGTCACATAAAAAAAAAAAAAAATCCACTTTTGCACTCTGAAGTACCTGGACAATCTCTCTTTCACCTCATCATTTGCATCCCTTACATTCCATGTTGCAATCCGTACTATGCTCTTTATATGTTCTTTATTCGGTCTCTATTCGTCACCTTCTGGGGGGCGCGGTAGCACAGTGGTAGCGCGCTGGACTCGTAATCGGGGGATTGCGAGTTCGAGCCTCGCCCGGGCTGCCGTGCTGGGAGTGGTAGCTCGCTCCTGTAACCCTAGCGGGGCTATATAGTCCAATACATGGCTTAGCTCGGAGGAACTCCATTTCTCCCTTTTTTTTTTTTTTTTCGTCACCTTCTGGTCAGTCCTGGTCCGAGGCTTCTTGTTCGTATTTTTAGTTAGTTATTTTCCGTGGAGGGAGACTAACCCTCTGCCAACCCACTTGTTGTGACGTAGGGAACACGTGTTGGTTGATTATAAGGTTACCACCCAGCGTTGTAAAAGATTTCCTGCTTTACAGGAAATCATTTGACTTGCCACTGAATGTACAGCTACCCTGAAAACAGAGTACCACTACACTAAGTGGTACTCTGATTTTCTGGTGCCCGGTAAGGCCCTGGATAAAATGGCTGGAGTTTCCTAGCAACTCCTCGCTTAGGAATCGTACGCACATACACTCTGTCTCCTATACAGAGATTTTTTAGGGCAACCCTCTTACTTCTGTAATTCTCATTCTCTGTACTAGCTCGATCCAAGTACAGCTGGCATCTCTGAAAAACTTTAGCCGCCATGGCTGCTAGCATGCACCGAGCATGGTCCACACTATAGTGCAGCTGTGATTCATTTATTGTCTGATATGGCTCCAGTAGGCCTCTCAAGTACAAAAGAAAATATGCAGAGTCCCTAACTGACCTATTAAATCCCGACTTATAGGCGATGTAGTCCAAATATATCATTCGGCGCCAATGATTTGCATTACCTTCGATCACTGTACATAAGATCTGAAGCACGGTTCCTTTCACCAGTTCCACTAACCCATTTTCAGAAGGCTGGTAAGATGTAGTTGTGATGTGCCCACTTTAGAGTATGTTCGCATCTCCATGTAGAGTGACATTAACGAATTCTTCTCCTTGGTTAGTGAGCTGCTGTGGAGTTCTGTGAATGCATACAACCCTCTGAACTAATATATGAGCTACCTCCTCCGCCGTTTAAGTTTTTAAAGGCTCGGCAACAAGATTTCTGGTCAATCTATCTATTAACGAGAGGATGTCCTGTCTGGGGCATAGTCAGTGGTCCTATGATATCCATATGGGCCCAATAACATGGCGATGGCACATTCAGATAAGTCATAAAAGGAGCCAGGGCGTCCCCTGACCTCTGAGAGGTATTGCACTGTTTGCAGTGCTAAGGCAGTGGTAATATCCTTGACCATAGTTAGCCAATATGCAGATCTCTTGGGGAGCACAATAGTGACCTTGGTCCCACCGTGCCCTGACAGTGGCAGGTGATGGGCCAAGTGTAATGCTGCTGGCACACACTGTTCAGGTACAACCACCTGTAGTAAGTTATTACCCTCGTAAACACTAATTAAATTAATTAAATGCCTTCTTTGAGACGGAGCACAGTGTGGTTCTAAGTCTTTTATCATCACTCGCCAGTGCACCACTTGCTAAGGTTATGTCTTGTAATTACTGTAATAGTCTGGTGATTGCTTGAGGAGATGATGACCTGAAATTGTTCCCTACTTTATCGTTGTCGGCTAGAGAGAAAAATAAGTTTCGGTGCGGGTTGGGGGGGGGGAGAGAGGGAGACCCAGGAAAGCATGCCAGTAGTGTGTGTGTGTGTGTGTGTGTGTGTGTGTGTGTGTGTGTGTGAGAGAGAGAGAGAGAGAGAGAGAGAGAGAGAGAGACCACGCAGTCCTTACAGTGCTAAGGATTTTTCTTGTGTCCGACTCTAGGAATAGATTTCACAGCCTGTTCCTAAGTCCCAGTAGTCCTCCTACATACCATACAACTCCACATGCAGCCACTTCGGCGCTAACATTCACTGTCCATACATTCGAGGCTGTCTCAGTCTGGACTGGTGTATTAGTGGGGGTATATTTACATGGCGGTTCTTCTGATAGATGAGTAAAGTCAGCGATATGAAATTCAAATCCTAAAACTGTTCCTTGGATTCGAATCTGGGTCCATTAGGAAGGCAGACCACCTCTTTACTGATTCAGGCATCCTTCATCTCTCTTCTGTATTTTTATCCCCGATTCTCCTTCCCTCTTCCCCTCCTCAAACCTCTCCTGCCCTTTCGATGCCTTCACACAGTGTCTGATGGATATCCCCGAGAGAAGCTGTCTGTCGAATGGTCACTGAGCCGCTTGTGTCATCTACAATAATTCTCTTGCTCCCATATTCCAATATTCTCGCTAGATGCATACGCACATTTTCCCATTTCTCGATTGAAATTGGCGTGCGCTATGAACACACACACACACACACACACACACACACACACACACACACACACACACACACACACACACACACACACACACACACACACACACACACACACACACACACACACAACAGGGTGGTCCAAAAATACAAGTAGCAGGATCGCAGGACCTATTTGGTTTAGCAGAGTGCAAATTTTACCCAGAAGAATGTCGCATAAATTGTCTGAAGGTCATTATCTCATTCCACCTACCTCTCTTGCCACATTCAGAACCTCACCACTCATCTACCTACCTGCCTTCTCAGATACACCCTTGCCCAAATTCTCCACTACCTAGTACACTTACCTGTCTACCAACATCAGTACCTATTTGCCTACCTACCCACCTATATACCCACCTCATTGCCTACCTTACTACTTGTCACATATCCCCACCTCATTGCCTACCTTACTACTTGTCACATATCCCCACCTCATTGCCTACCTTACTACTCGTCACCTTTTTACTGTCCATCCACTTACCTACCTAAGCATCTACCTCACCATCTATCAACCTACCCATCCACCTGCTTACTTTTTTTTAATAGCACAACAGAGGGAAGGAAAAACAAATTTTAAAAAAATAATTCATACACCAGATTACTGGTGTCCTTTATTCGTAAAAAATCTGTAACAGTTGGACTTGAACAGCTGTAGGTTGAAGGTTAGGGGGAAACAACTCAGGGGAAGCGAGTTCCAAAGAGATGCTGTTCGGGGAATAAATGATTTCTGCAATATGACAGTGTGACAGTCCAGTCAAGAGCACTATCAGATGCCCGTGTAGCACAAGGGTAGGCATGGAGAGGTGGCAAAATGGATGCAACTTCGTCTGATCATTTACCACAAAAGTATTTGTGAAGTACCGCAAGGCAGGCAACATTTCTTCTTACTTGTATGGGAGGTAGTTTATTTGTAATAGCAGGGTTATTAATAATTCTAACAGCTTTGTTCTGAATTTTGTTGCTTCAGTGCAACCTCTCCACATCCACTCCACAAGGGTGAGCAGTATTCCAGCTGAGAGCGCAGATGACTCTTATAAACAATAACCAACTGTTCGTCGGTGAAGAATCCAATCTACCTACCCATTAACTTACCTACCTACCTACCTACTAGTCCATCTACATACCTACCTACTTACTCTCCACCTCCCTCCCTATCTGCCCATCCAAGTCCTTATCAACTACACAACTACCCACCCATCTACCTCACCATTTACATATCCAGCTACACTCCTACCTCACCGCTTGCCTATCCACCAATTCGCCTACCTCACCATCTACTCGCGTACGTGATCATCACCCCACCCACTTATGAACTTAATCAACTGCCTCTCTTCCTACCTGCTAACCTAACGGCCTGCCTACTTCACTAGCTATTAAACTATCCACCAACCTTACACGCAATCCATCTCCGGACGTAAATCACCACTCAGCTACATATTTTTCTATCTTCTTTGTAACCTGCCTACCGAGGCATCTCTCTACCAACCTCCCTACCTCACCACTCACCCACTTCCACACTGTTCCTTCTTGGTCCTTCTGAACAAGCACATCATTCATTTTCGTTAACCCCTTCAGTATTAAGATTATTTTCCGTGTTAACTCCAGTCGATTTTCTTTGAAGGCAGGACACTAACCCTTCACCAACCTACTTGATGACTCGAAAAGAATAAGTGTGGGTTGGTTATACGATTACCGCCCAACATTGTAAAAGGTTTCCTGGCCAACAGGAAACCATTAGGCTTGTCACTCAATGTAAAACCACCTGAAATGGAAAGAAGAAAAATAGAAAGTGACAGAAAAAACGGTAGAAATACGAAGAGTGAAGGGCGGACACAGAAAAAGAATGATAAAGGTGAAGCAAGATTTAGGCAGCACTACATCAAGTGAGTGGATGATGGTCACCACCACCTCCCATAGCTCCATGCTGCTGCTTGAAAGCGACTCGGTGGACCTTACAGCACAATGGTGGCTGATAAGTTTACACTGCAGAGTGAATCCTCTACTATACTGACATTTCAAAAGACTCGTCTGCAGTACCAGACTCTGACATCAAGTGTAAGCGGGCGGATGTTTGTTGCTGGTGCATCTTGGATCGGACAAAGCTGGACTTCATGAGTTATGCAGAGGCCAGCTGACTTCTTGCAAATTTCTGCTGGAGAGACTGTTCTATGTGTAAACTGTGTGGTCGTGACATTGGGCAACACACATAAAGGAAACTCTGCCTGTGCCCTGAAAGGCTGTATGAGAGTTAGAGATCAACAACACTCCATGTGTGTACCATCTAAACTCCCTGTAAAGCATCCAGTGCTAATATGAAGTCTTTGAGATCAACCTGAAACCCTGATGGTAAATATATGGACCCACATCTCACATTTGGTGGCAGCGAGGAGAAGAACATGCCTTTTTGAGGTCTCTCCACCATTAAATCCAGTAGCCTATATACCTACTGTCTGCCATCAGTCGCCAACCAAGTCTGCCATCAATAATCCTGCCTGCTGCCAAGAGTATCTGGCACCAACAAAGCCTGTAAATCACCAAGTCAGCCTGTTAATATGCCTGTCCGCTGCCAAGCCTGTCAGTAAGCCTGCCTGCCGCCAAGCCTGCCTGTCTCAAGCCTTCATCCCGACCACGATCCTTCTGACTGTCAAACCTCTAGACGCCCGGTGATGTGCAATTCGCCCTCTGCAACTCCCACCAGCTATCAATACCAGCTCACACCACGCCCGAAATTATATATTATATAGGATGGATTTAGAACCATTCGAAAAAAAGTTATTTGTATTCGGACCAATAATCTTAATATATAATTGTTATTCTCTTCTCTTACACGATTACATTACAGTACTTAAAACAACTGCCCAAGATTATTTTTCATATTCTCATTTTTCTCTTACTATTTTCATCCATATGCACATTTCATTAGTAAATGATACTTATTAAAATCCTCCTTTGTTAAATGTTGTTGTAAATAATAGTTTATTCCAATTAAGAAAATCTCTTCAGTTGTATTCATTCACTTAATATTTCCCTTGTACTTATTTTTTCCCCTCACCAATTCATTTGTCAATGACATTTCTTTACCTTAGGACTAATAATTTATCTCAAAATGATATTCATATTTCCGGAGATAATGTAAAACCGACCAAGACTGAAACTTTACATGACAAATCGGTTTTACTGAGGTGTCCCCTGGTACAAGAGCTAGGAAAAAGGTGTCAACAACACATTCAATAGTAACAAGCTTATCAAAATTGCATAAAATCGATTGACGGCAGCAAGCCTAACATGAAGCAAGAATGAATACTCAGGGTGTGCAACAGTACGTCCTTACAACTACTTTATGGACCCAACAATTATCTTTTCCTTGATCCCTTGACGTCCGACCATTTTTTTTTTTTTAATCGAATTACATGAGTATTTTCTGACACTAAACATTCAATCAAGTTTGGTCCACATCGAATCATTGCAGTCCTTACCTTGTGACTTGACTTTTAACGTATTTTCAAAATCGAATCTCGTCACACATGGCTAACCCTTGATTCCTCCTGTAAGTCTCATCGAAGTAGAATCATAACTCCTTGATGAATAAGACTGAACAATTGACCTTACCCTGTGACCAGACCTTTGACTGGTTTATCTCAGAATCGATTTCATTCATCCAGACCGTACCCTGAATCCCTGAACGAAGTTTGTCAGACTCGAATATAAACTGTTGAAGTTGACCTTGTCTTGTGCCGATAAGCAATGTTTTGTCATCCTCGGGAACAGTAAGTGAACGCCTTGGCTTACCCTGATTTCCTCCACTACCATTGGTTCAAAATAAATCAGAACTGATTTAGTTTTTTTCATAACACACCAACGCACATGGGCCGAAAATTTTCCTTGCTGTGTGCTTTTGACCAATATTGCCATACCTTCAACACTTCACCAAGTCTGGTCTATATAAGATCAAAATTGTGTACCTTGATCTTGTCAAGTAACACCGGGTTTTGATGTACTGTGCTTTTAATATAAAATGTTAACTACTTGGCTGACCCTCAATACTTCCTCCAGGTATCGTTAACATGCATCAAAACAATTTGAGTTATACTTCTCTCTCTCTCTCTCTCTCTCTCTCACACACACACACACACACACACACACACACACACACACACACACACACACACACACACACACACACACACACACACACACACACACACACACACACACACACACACACACATGCACACACAGGAATAAACAGTAAGGTAGACTACACACGCTGGCGAACAAATGTAAACACACACACGTTCCTCCCTCTCCTTCAGTCCCCCAGCAAACAGCACGAGAAGGAGGGGGAGGTGGTGGAGGAGGAGGAAGTGGAGGAGGAGCAGGAAGAGAAGGAGGAGGAGGACGTAAGCTAGGTTACACACACACACAAACAAACTCTGGCACACACACGTTCCTCTCCCTCCTTCCCTCCCTCAGCAAATAGCACGAGGAAGATGAGGATGAGGGTGTAGAAGATGAGGACGAGGAGGAGGAGGAGAAGTAGGAGGAGGAGTTTGAGGAGGAGACGATAACTTTTTCCGGCCATGTTATTGGTGTTACATTACAAATAATTAGAACTAATTTAGTCAACATTCTGGAAACATGGTGGACAAGATCGCATAGTTTTACCTTCCTCCTCCAACATTTCAGGTGGGTCAGGTGAATGGGTGGGGTTTGCAGGTGAATGAGGTGGGTGGACTAGGTAGATGGGGTGGATGGACTGAGTTGGGTGGGTGTGGTGGGGTAGGGTGAGACGGCATGGGGTAGGGAGGTAGGGAGGAAGAGTGGGTGAGTGGGTGCACAGACTGGGTGTGTAGTGAGGATAAGGTCAATTGCAGATATTGTTCCATGGGGAATAAGTCCCTAGGGAAATGGGCCTAACAGGTCCAGTTTGTAAAATGGGACCCTGTGGTTGCCTTCCACAGTAGCCTGGTCTCCCAGGGTCACAAACCGATATGCCCAGTCATAAATTTTACTCGGGTAATGTCGGGTACCTTTCTAATAAAACATAGGTTACTAGCACTCAGAGCTTTTGACAGCATCATAAGAGCCCTACGGATTCATAATTATTACCTCATGTCATGTAAACACTTCACACAAACACACACAAACACACGTGTGTGTGTGTGTGTTTGTCTGTGTGTGAATTGTTTAAAGGATAGGGTGGTCCTCAAATTTCCTTATGGGTTATTTTAGTTGCACTCACTGAAATACTGACTTTCGCAAAATTTCATTTATTTTCAGTAACTTTTACTGCAGTCACATTATCCTGCATTACCTCGTATCAGCCGACTGAGACGTAACTGAGAGTAGTGTTACCTCATGACTTTTCAATTTATCTTAATATTCATAACCGAATCTTAGATGTAGAATCTTTCAATCTGATTGGATATAAAATTTTAAATTAGGTAGATTTACTTTATTAAATTACTTTAGTTAGATACCATAACATAACTTAGTGGCGTTGCATCAGCCGGCCCATAATAGTACGTTTTAGAACATTTGTCATATTCTGGCTAGGCCTAGACAGTCGCACCCACAGCATGCAGTGTATAAATGACCAGTCACAAGCTGCTCATCAATTATTGGATATTCTCGCTATTGTTTACATCATCTAAAGCTGAGTATATCAAAACATTGTCTCCAACGAACCCCGACTGAACAAGGTAAAATTCTTTTTATTGTCAAGCTATTGTTATAGTAAAATACTGAGTAGTGTTACGTTATGTAGGAACTAAACACTGTTTCTGTCCATCGTGTCTGGTCTCTTTCTAGGTTTCGTTTGTGGACTTATCTAGTCATGGCATGTGTGACCCGAAAATAGGATCATGTTTGATTGAGTGGCTTTCTAGCTGACGTGATACCCGGAAGTTGTCTCCTATTTTGGGAAAAGTCCTGCAGTGGTATTTCAAGTTGCACCAATGCGACAAGTTGGAAGTAAAGAGTGCAGAAACTCAAGTTGTTCGTGAAACAACGTGCACCTGGGAGAAGGAGTGAATCCCAACTGCAAAAGAGCAGAATGCCATTTCTAAGTTGGAAAAGAAGGTGAAACAATACCAGTTTATCCTTAAGGGGAAAACTCGACGATCTATACCACAGATAAAGAGAGAAAATGAGTTTCATGCGAGTCTCAGTGATTTATTTGATATCGTCCACGTCAAGGCTCTTCAGCTCATTATAGTTTAAGTAGATCGCGAATTCCACAGAGTGCAACAGGATCCGAGGAAAAAGGGGCTTCATAGCTGGCGTCGACAAAGTCCTAGCAGAATAAGAGGAGCAGGCTTTTCAACATAACTAGTCGATGAGAAAGAGAGTGCAGCAAGAAAAAATGGAACGAGCAGTGAGAGAGGAGACTGATGAGTTGACATATTCACCGAACAGCAGTGAAAGCAACAGTAATGAAGGCAATGATGGTGAGCGTGGTGGCACTCCTTCCACTGTAAAGAGGTTGTGCCATGAATATTGTTACACTGGATCTGACTGCAGCAATTGACTTCGCTATGTTCAGTGTCCAATCGGCAGTTCACTTACTATCCATGACAGCTTCTGTCTTGGGTCACGAATGCTCAGAGTTAGCAATCAGTCGGCTGTCGATCAGGAGATCTAGGTGAACCCAATGGACGGTGTTCGAGGAGAAGACCAGGGAATCTTCTGCTAGTGAAAGAAGCCTAATCATCCACTGGGATAGGAAAATCCTTCCATATAATGGTAATGAGATAGTTGACCTTGTTCCTGACACTGTCACCGACAAAAGAGGAATGGCAAAGCTTCTTGGTGTACTAAAGATTTCTGCGGGGACTAGACAAGCAATGGCTAATGCTGTGATGCAGTCTAAAGGACTGGGAGTTATAAGAGAAGGTGGTCAGTATGAGATTTGATACGACATCTAGAAACACTGGATCAGCATTTGGTGAATGCATTCTTCTGCAGCAACAGCTGGGATGCCTAGTAAGTCATTTTGCATGCCTTCACTACATCATGGAACTGGTTGCAGGAGCAGTTTTCAGAACGTGTTTCGGTCTGTCTTCTGGTCCGGATATAGCCATATTCAAGCATTTCTAATCAAGTTGGAAAACCATCGAACTAGAGAAGTTTGAGCTATTGATGCCTGTTGAACTGTATCCTGTGGAGACCAGCGTTTTTTGCATTTGCAAAGAACAAGTTGTTTCATTTTGCATCAAAGAACTCTAAATTACCCAACCTAGATATGATTACCGTTAACTGCTTGAGTTAGTCACTGTTCTAATTGGTGAGCATCCAGCAAGGGTATCTTTCAACTTTCTCTGGCCAGATGCCCTTCACTATGCAAGGTGGATGGCCTGCATAATCTATGGAATCAGTTTCAAATGACTGTTGCTGAGCTCACTGGCCTGAGACGATATGTGACATTCACTGGAGTATTGTATATCAAATCCTGGTTCAGTGCTCTCTCAGTCATTGCTGCTCCAACTGGAGATCTAGCATTATTGAAAGGACTGCTCTCCAATTCTGATTCCAGCATTGTCATGGTAGCTAGCAAAAACTTGCCGCACCTTTGATACCTGAGTGATGAGGTAGACCAACTTACTATTCGGAATTTGATGGGAATTATTCACTTCAGTGTTAAGTGTAGGATGACAGTCACTGTCAAGGGGGAAGATGACGAGATCCCCAGCCAAGGACACATGTTGACTTAGCAGAAAATGAAGTCATCACGGATAAGACTGTAGCAAATTTTATCCCATCTGCCTCAATCCGGATTTTTTGGCACTCGACATCAGCATGGACTTCCTAGACAGAGACCCTGCTGATTGGGAGGACGACTCCATCCAGTCAGCATGACAGGTACTGGGCTCCATTGCCATTGTAAATGACTTTGGCGTGCGTGAAGAAGCTCTTCTCCAGGACAATAATCATGTCATTACGAAAGATGAATAGCTATTTCAATATGTACTGGAAATTGTTGAGTGGCATTGTCGCCAATTCCCAGGCACAGACGAAGCAGGAACTCTGTCTAGCTACTCCCAGAATTATACTGCTTGTGAAATGCGCTGTTTATAACACCTTTGCGGTACTTTATTTTTACTTTACAAGTTGTCAGTAGACCAGAATTACAGGAATGGAATGTTTTGGCTTCTAAATTAGCCCATTGAAAAAAAAAAAAAAAAGAATTTCCTATTGTTTTCGTTTCAGTTTAAAAAAACTACAATATAGCTATCCTCCAACTTGGAGACCATAAACACATAATATTCACCGCATGTGTGACAGTATCTGGTGAAGTCATTTAAGGACAACATTTGGCAACAACCATTTCCTTATCTCATTTCATAAGAAAGCTCATTTAAAGAATTCCTTTTTTTGTTTAGGTATACTATCGAGGGCCGACATAATTTATACTCGATTAAAGGCCACAGAAGGCGGCCTTTCTGCTAGATGTCAAAAGGCCAGAAATGAGTCATAACTCAGGAACAAGTGGCCCGATTGGACTGGAAATTGTTTTATTCTTCAAATTAGAACATTTTAGCGGTACGTTCCTCTGACAACAAGTGCTCTACAATGCGCTGTTTATGCTGTGTTAAGGGCACGAACGGACAAACCAACAGACATACAGTAATTGGATTATTATATATATATATATATATATATATATATATATATATATATATATATATATATATATATATATATATATATATATATATATGATTACGCCTACAATCGTAAGAAATGCATTACAAGACCTACTCATAAAAATAAAAATAATGATAATACTAATACCAATATTAATATTAATAACATTAACTAGAAGACTGTCTGCTAATTATCAGATACAGTTACTGATCTCCACCTAGGAGAATGATGTGGAACTTACGTTTTTTTAGTAATAATTCTTAAACCGTTTGTCAAACTGCCACCCAAAAGTATACAGACGTTGTCCAGGGAAGGCAAAACTTCTAGGGCCAAGGAATGCCTCATTTATGTTTTCGTATTTCCTATATGGAAGAACATTTAATAAAAGTGGAGTGTCCTCAATACCGTAATGACAAGCATTGAATGACCTTCAAGTTGTTTCCTTACAAAAGTTTGGAAAATAATTTTATCAGGTGATTTCCTTTCATAAACATGCACATGTTCCATTTACCTGTTTTGAAGTAAACTGCGGTTGAAAATTCATGATGTTTTGACATTTTTGACCTGTGACCTTGAAAAGTAGGTCAGTGTCACTGATACCGGGTGTGTGTAATAAGTCCTGGTGCTGTACATCCTCAGTGAATATGGAGAACATCAGAGATGGAAAGTGACAGAATAATAATAATTGTGATGATAATAACTAGAACTCTGTAACTGTCCTATAGACAGTCACTAGTCTCCATCTACTGTTTCTTAGTTGTCTTGACTCCACTGGGGAGACGTGAATTTTTTTCTATCAGCAGTGTTCCATGCCAGGACACATAACCTGGGCCGTTCAGATTCCGTGCACAGTGTCTGGTTTTCCTGGAATCGTCAGGAGACTCTGAGCCAGAATAATAGAAAATTACCTGCATATTTATACTGTGTAGCCATAAAGAAGAATCTTCTCCATATGGAAAGATATGTGTAATATAAACAGGATGATGAAGACCCTAAGGTAACTTCTTGTGTAACATTAACATGGAAGCTGACAAATGAGTCGAAGGATGCATCTGTCTGCTACTGTTTCTTACAGTGACCTTGACCCCATTAGATTTGATTTTTTTTTTATCGGCAGTGGCCCATGCCAGGACACAACCTCAGCCCTTCACATTCCTTTCACAGTCCCCAGTTCTCCTGGAATTGTTGTGAGACTGAGCTGAGAATAATAAAATTAACAATACCAGTTTAAACAATAGTCTCCACCTATGCAGTAGGTTAAGACTAACAATTAGTTAGTCTCCACCTACAGTACTACATAGGTGAAGACTATTGCTTTTGCTGTTATTATTATTATTCCCGCCTTACATTCTCAATGATTCCAGGAGAACTGGAGATTGCACATGGAATATGAAAGGACAGGTTGTGTGTCCTGGCATGGGCCATTACTGATAGAAAAAAAATCCAGATCTCCCCAATGGGGTCAAGATCATTGCAAGAAGCAGTAGCAGACACATGCGTTCTTCAAGACCTTTGTCAGATCCCTTGTTAAGTTACACAAGAAGTTACCTCAGAGACTTCAGATCTTGTTTATATTACACATACCTACCACACGGCTAAGCTACCTTAGTGTGGCTACACAATACAAATATGTAACTACTTAATCTCCACCTATTACGTCGGTGAATACAATAATTAGCTGGTACTATTAGTCTTCACCTACTATATAGGTGAAGGTTATTATTTTCGCTGGCTTTATTATTATTCTTGCCTCTGAGTCTTGCAACGATTCCAGGAGAACCGGAGACTGTGCAGGGAGTCTGATGGGCCCAGGTTATGTGTCCTGGCATGGGCCATAGCTTATAAAAATATAAAATTCAAATCTCCCCACTGGGATGAAGTTCATTGTAACAAACCGTATACAGACACATGAGCTATTTGACACCCTTGTTGCTATTACACAAGAAGTTACTTTAGAGTCTTCAGGTCTTGTTTATATTACATATACCTTGCCGCATGGTGAACAGTTCCAGTTGAGCAGTTGCACTAGCAACATCTTCCTAGCTCTCTAACATGACAGCTAGCCCTTCAAGCTCAAAAACTATTAGGAACCAAACCTCCTCCATCCCCCACAAGACTTGTTTCCCTGCCACCTAATGGGAGGGTCAAATGGTTCAAACTACAGGACCAGCTACGGTTTCATCATAAACCCTACATTAGTACCCTGGGGTGTTTGAACACCCCCTAAATAACTGTATGCTCACAAATTTGAGTTGGCAATACTGACATTCCTCTCCTCTCCAGTACCTTCCTTAATACATAAGGGGAGGGACCTCTGAGAGTTTCACTCTCCTGTCCCCGGTCGTGTGAAGAATAGACACATTTTTGTCCTTTGGGGTGTGTGGTCACCCCAGTGTACTAAACACTGGCATATTTCTCTAGCTATGATTTTAGGAAAGAATCTGAAAATGAAACTTATTTAGGAGTTTGTGTATTGTCTATGATGATTTTGAGGAGATAAAACCCATATCATATATACCGGTAATACTGTATACCTCTATCTAGTAAATGAGTATAAGAACCACATTTCAATCGTGTTCTTTCACATATATTCTTAAATATAAGCTACCATGAAATTAACCTGATCATGAGTAAGTGGAGGAGTTTATTCTCAAGAAGCTATATGAATGTATTAGAAAAATTAGCAGCATTACGTAATTTTGGGGGGATCGGGTGTTCAAACACCCCAGGGTACTAATGGTGTTCCAACATGCCAGGGGATTACGCAGGGTAAAGGACAATGACCACCAGGAATTCTTCGTCCACAGCTTGCCCATCACCAAGCCCAACCCTCAGAAGGTCAGGAAATCCCTGGCAGAGGGTCAGAGGGTGGAGTTTTCCACCAAAAGGGGGATGAGGGGCCCGGAAACTGCTGGGGTTACCGGCTCTACTAGTTCCCATGTGAAGGGGTTCAGCCACACTCCAGCATGCTGACCACACCATCATCAAGCTGCAACAGGCGAGGGAACCCTCTTGCATGCTTGGATCTTCGCCTGCACTCAAGCTGCAGTTGCCACCATCAAAGAAGACTGAGCTGCCCTCACCTAGCTGATCCCTCTACACCTGAAGCACAACAAACTTCCTTCCATTGCCATCCCAGAATAGGCAGTTACTGTTGTCACCACCCATCCCTCAGCTCCTCCCTCACCCCTTCTGCCTGAGGATGACCCAGCTGCCACCTCAGACATGGAGGAGCTTCAATTTTCTCCACCACCTGCTGATGTCAACCACACTCATGACCAGGACATTGAGGAACTTCCTCCATCACCACCACCTCCTGCTGATAACTGGACTGATGCCAAGAACACTGAGAAGCCTCATGCTTCTCCAATTCCACCACCACCTAAGAAGTGACAGAATTGCAAGAGCCCAGACCTGACCACTCCCTCGACCGTAGCACACCATATCTCTGACATCATCCAATCCCTCGACATCAAGACTTCCAACCACCTTGCCTCCCTCACCGACGCCGACTTATAAAACCTCCTTGTTGGTTACATCAGCCTCACTGACACCTATGATGGCTACGTCGACATCTACAGGCAACTGCACCGGGATCTGCACACCGCGTACACTAACAATGCAGCCTCCCTAGATCCACATGGAGCCGCGATGATCAATTATATCATCTACCGTTTTTTTTTTGTTTTTATGTGAGGAAGAAGGAACCAAAGGCCATGAGCCCGCAGTAACAGTTTCCTCCAAGAGAAAAACAAAATACAATAGAGAGCCAAATTCAAGATCCGATCATTTTGAGATGCCTGGACACACTGCGTTTGAAAGACTGGAGATCATAGGCAACAGGAAATACAGACAGAGGGAGACAGTTCCAGAGTTGACCTGTAGCATAAATGAAAGACTGGGAGTGTCTACAGAAAAGACTGCCCCCTTCCAGAATCTCAAGACAAACCCCACCAACCGGGCCAATGAGAAGGCCCATATCTCCAAACTGGGGAGATAAATCTTCACAAACAAACAAGGCGAAGCTTCCTTATTGTGGCAACATAATAAGAATACATAACTAATTATTATTATTATTACAGCCTCAGAGTCTTGAGACAACTCCAGGAGAATTTGACATTACACAAGGAATCTGAAGGTCCCAAGTTATGTGTCATGTCATGGATAGTTGCAGATAGGAAAAAAACTGAAATCTCCCCAGTGGGGTCAAGGTCACTAGGAATTAGTAAGTGGAAACTAGTGATTGCTCATAGGACAGTTACAGAGTTCTAGTCACCTATCTTTATTGTGTAACCACAATAAGGAAGCTTCTCATATTGCATATAGGATATATGTAATATAAACAAGATCTGGAGACCCTAAGTTAACTTTTTGTGTATAATCAACAAGGGATCTGTATACAAAGATGATAAAGAATGCATGATTTTGCTAGCGTTTTTTACAATGACCTTGATCCCATTGGGGATTTTTTTTTTTTTATCAGCAATGGCCCATGCCCGGACACATAACATGGGCCCACCATTTTCTTGCACAGTCGTCAGTTCTCCTGGAATCATTGAGACTCTGAGGCAAGAATGATGATAATAATACCAGCAAAAACAATAGTCTTCACCCACATATTAGGTGGAGACTATTTAGAATTCTGTAACTGTCTTGCAGAGAGTCACTAGTCTCCACCTATTTCAGCTTACAATGGGCTTGACCACATTGGGGGATTTGGATTTTTTCTATCAGCAAAGGCCCATACCAGGACACATAACCTGGGCCATTCAGATTCCTTGCACAGGTCGTATTTAAATCTCCAGTAGACACACCCAACTTATCTTGTTCACAACATTGTACTGATATGACTCGCCCTGACATGTCCTTCCATTGTGCGTAAAGGATTTGGACTTTATTTCTGTTAGCAATTGCCCATACCAGGACTCATTACCTGGGGCTTTTGGATTCCTCACACAGTCGCTGGTTCTCCTGGAATTATTGCAAGACTCTGAGGTGGGAATAATTATAATACGAGGGAAAGCAATAGTCTCCACCTATGTAACGGGTGGGGAGTAGTAATAATAATAATAATAATAATAATGATTAATAATAATAATAATAATAATAATAATAATAAACATAATAATAAAAATTACAGTAACAAGGAGAACTCAGTAACTGTCCAGTGGACAGTCATTAGGCTCCACCTTCTGTTTCTTGCAATGACTTTGACCCCATTGGGGAGATTCAGATTTTTTTTTCTATCAGCAATGGCCCGTGCCAGTTCACATAACCTGAACTCTTCAGTTTCCTTGAGCAGTCTCTGATTCTCCTGGAAACGTCGCGAGAATCTGAGGTCGGCATAATAATAATGCCAGTGAAAACAGTAGTCTCCACCCATGTAGTAGGTAGAGACTAATAATAATAATAACAACAATAATAATAATAATAATAATAATAATAATGAGTAATAATAATAATAAAAATGATAATAATAATAATAATAATAATAATAATAATAATAATAAATAATAATAATAATAATAATAATAATAATAATAATAATAATGATAATAGAAATAATAATGTTACTTATTTACTTACTGTGTAGACACACTAAGGAAGCTTTGCCATAACTGTGTATGGTATAATTTATAAGGTATTTAATTTTGGCACCATAAAACATCTGTGACGTTTAAAAGTAGTTCAAAGTCATTGATGTTTGGAACCTGTACTTAGCTTAGCCTAATGTAGCTTCTTGTTTAACCCGCCGTGTCCCGGAGACGTGAATTCACGTCCTCACATGATGTGCACTCATATCCCGGAGACGTGAATTAACGCGGCAACATTGCAAGGTCCCTAATTTGCACAATTTCAATTTTCGCGAGTGATTTCGCCAGTGATTTTTGGCACGTATACACGGGACACTTTCCTTTATTCCTCCACAAGATGCCAAGCAGGGACAATGCCTTACACCGCATAACCTCTCCTCCCCCCCTGCATGCCCATGTCTCGGCAATTCACCTGTTACCAGTGGCCTGGCCAATAAAGACATTCAGGGCCAGAGTGATTCCCCAATCGATGACAATGTGGAGGACAAAGTTTACATAGCATTAGAGGAAGAAACAGTCAGAAATTATGATCAGGTAATGTGAGAAAAAAAAGTCATGAATGGTGATGAGTTAGTGAGTGAAACAATGCTTATAATGCCTATATTACTGTTTGAAAACCAATATACTCTTGTACTACATATAAATTCGTACCAAGTAAATCAATACTGTTTATGAGTGGATAAAATAGTTACTCTCCCATAGAACTCGTTTTCTTTGGTGCCAGCCTGTTAGAAAACCCAGTCAGGTAAGGAGGTACTCGTACCTAGATCGAGTATTTTAAACCTCAGGTGAGCGATTTCTCTATGAATTTTCGATGTTTCTCACCAAAAGCGGATGTTTGAGCCAAAAAAAAAGAAGTCCAAAAATGTCGGGACTGGGGCGTACCACTGCCCAGAAAACGTCGGGATGGGACGGGTTAATATCAACAAAATGTGAAGACAAAGATGCGAAAGAACTCATGGGTACATTTTACAAAAGTCTTAATAACAGGGTAACTGTATGCTTAACCATAACCAATTTCCTTTCAGATAATTAGCGGGACCACAACTACATTTCTGCAAAGTTACAACTTTACAGTTTTTGTGATTTTCTCTAAAACGTCTATCTATCTACCTATCTACTGCCAGACGCCTTAATCCCTCAAGGGGTGGCCACAAACAAATCACCTCCATGTCGCCCTGTCCCCGGCCAATTTCACTGCCCTGCTCCCAGCTCACACCCCCTTCTCTCATATACTTTTCCACTCCAACCCTTCATCTCATCCTTGGCAACCTCCTTCCTCTTCCCCCCCTCCACATCACTCATATACACTCTCCTCGTCAGTCTCTCACTCTCCATCCTCTCCACATGGCCAAACCACCTCAATGTGTTTCTCCTAACGCTCCTGTCACATCCACATCCACACCACAACATGCCTTCACTTCTTCATTTCTCAGTCTGTCTCTCCATGTGACTCTACACACTCCTCTCAAATAACTCATTTCCACTGCTCTCACTCTTGACTTCTGTCCCTCCAACAAGGTCCAAGCTTCACTTCCATACGTTAGAGTTGGTATCACAATACTGTCATGTAACTTATTCACTTCCATGCTCACTTTCCTGTTTCTTATCACTGCTTTCAAGGAACCAGCGACCTTTCTTCCTTGCTGTACCCTTTCAAGCACTTCATCCTCTAAACGTCCATCATTACTTATCGCACAATCCAAGTACTTAAATGCACTCACATTTTCCATTTCCTCCTCATCCAACCTCACTGTACATTCACTGACTTCACATCTCACGAAGACCATAACTTTACTCTTCCCTATATTCACCTTTAGAATCCGTTTCTTACACACTCTCCCAAACTCATCCACGAAGACCTGTAGCTCCCCTTCGTCTTCACTTAACAACACAGTATCATCTGCAAACTACAGTACAGGGAGTTTCCAAATTCTGCCCTCTCTCATTAGGGCTGCCCCAGCATCCACTGCCCTACCATGTATCTCTTTTACAATCCCATTCATATACAGATTGAACAACCATGGAGACATGACACATTCCTGTTTTAATCCAATCTTCAAATAGAAGAATTCACTCAGTTCACTATCCACACACACCGCAGCCTTAGCACCCTCATACATACTCTTCACAGCATTCAACAACTTCCCATCTACGCCATATATTCTTAATACTTTCCACAATCCTTGTCTGTCCACCCTGTCATATGTTTTCTCCAAATCCATGAAGGCTGCATACAACTTCTTTCCTTTCTCGAGAAAATTTTCCACTGAAGATCTAAGAATGAATATCTGATCTACACAACCACTTCCCTTCCTAAAACCTCCCTGTTCTTCTCCAACTAATTTCTTTGTTACTTCCCTAACTCTGTCGATAAGTATCCTACAACATGCTTTTCTTACCACATACTTGTGCTTTTTATCCCTTTTTCCTTTGTACAGGGGAATAATTATACCTGACATCCAATCCTCTGGGACTCTACCTTCCTCCCAGGCCAATCTGCGCATCTTTCACATCCATTCTACTACTATCACTCCCCAATGCCTCAGCATTTCCCCATACACTCCATCAATTCAGAGGGCTTTCCCCATTTCAACTGTCTTCATTACTTCCACAACTCCATCCTACTGATTTCTTCTCTTGTCACATCCCTCCGTCTCCCAGCCATTCCCCAGCCACTTACACTCTCATTACTTTCATTCTCTATGTTCAACAATTCTTTAAAGTGTTCTCTGCATCTGCTCATTTTTCTCTCTTCTCTACTAGTAATCTACCATTTTTATCTTTCACTCCCCAACTAACTTCTTGGCACCCTGTCTAACTCTCTTTACTTCATTCCAGAACATTTCCTTACATTCGCTCCACTTTATACTCAAGTTCCTGACAAATTCCTCATCCACTCTCTTCCTACTCTCTGTTAATCTTTTCACCTCTCTCTTCCTCTCTCTATATAACTCTCTCTTCCATCTCTCAACTTCTTCCACGTCCCTGTTTCTCTTCCACTCACTATATGCTTTCTTCTTTTGTGCCACAGCCTCTCTCATCTCTTCATTCCACCATGTTGTTCCCTGAACCCCCTTTTCGTCTTCTCCTCACCCTACACACCATCTTACATTTAGCACAGATTTCTTCTGTAAATATCTTGCACACACCTTCCACGTCCCCCATCTGCTCCAATTTATACTTAACCAATCGCTCCTCCACTTCCATCTTATATTCTGCCTATTCTCCATCCTCTTGCAACCCTTCCACTCTCCTTGTATGAACGTCTTCTCTCTGTCCTTCCCTTCTTCTATTTTTCCATTTCCTTTTGACCTTGATTCTGACCACTACCAACTGGTGGTCAGAAAGTCCACTCCCCCAACCTCTATATACATTTGCATCCGTTACACACCTCGTCCTTTCATCCACGCACACATAATCAATCATTGCCATCCATTCATTCAGTTCACCACCCACCCTTCTGATCACTCGCCAGGTATACCTATGGATCAGTTTGTGCCTGAAGAGGGTATTGGGTATCACCAACCCCTCCCGGCACAAATGTCCACTAAAGCACTGCATTTCTCATCTATTTCTGCAGGCACACCCCTCTCACCAACTACTTCACTTTCACATTCCCTACTTTTCTATTCATATCTCCAATCAAAAACACTCTCTCACTCCTTTCAAACTTTTCTATGTACGCTTCCACATTTGTCCAGAACTCTTCTTTCCCTCTGCTTGCACGATCTTGCATTGGCGCATACACACACACAATCGCCCACATTTGTAGTCCACCTTTCAGTCGTACCCACACAATCCTTGAGCAAACCGATCCATATCTCTTATATTCTCCTTCCATCTGTTACTCACAGAATACACACTCCTTCTCTTGGTCTCTCATTCTCACCTACTCCCGCACATATACCCCATGCATACTCCCATTCTCACAGACTCCCACCTCACCATTTAGTTTCAGTTAATCCCCATTTATCCGCTTTCACTCCCTCAAGCTCCTGGACAATCTCTCTTTCTTTCTCATCATTTGCACCCTTTACATTCCAGGTAGCTATCCGTACCATGTCCTTTGTTTGGTCCTTAGTCGTCACGTTTTGGTCAGTCCTGGTCCGAGGCTTCTTATTTGTATTTTTAGTTAGTTGTTTGCCGGAGAGGGGCACTTACCCTCCGCCAACCCACTTAATGTCAAGTAAGGAACACGTGTTGGTTGGTTATAAGGTTACCACCCAGCGTTGTAAATGCTTTCCGGGTTTACAGGAAATCATTTAACTTGCCACTCAATGTAGAGCTACCCGAAAAACAGAGTACCACTACAGTATACTAAGTGGGTGGATGATGGGCGCCTCCATCCACCACTAACTAAACTTGCGACAAATAAAACACTGAGCAGAACTAAATTCAGTACTTTCGACCAGGCATGGCAAACTATTCAGCCAAAATTCTCAGGAAGCTTTTCCATCACAGGATTTTCTACCAAATAGCTATATCTCAAATAGCTAATGGATATTTCAGTTTCAAATAGGCAATTTTTCCACCAAAGATGAATCTATGACCCTTAAAAACTAGGTCAAGGTCATTTATATTTGGCACAAGTAGTTGGGGTATACTAGGGTACCTTCCTGGATAATACCATCAAGACCTTTGAATAAAGAGTGCAAATAATAATAATAATAACGAAAACAAAGAGCTTTGGCATGTATTTGGCAAAGCATAATAAAAAAAATGACGGAAACAAATATCAGATATCTCTGCTTAAGGTAATAGGTTGAGATGAGGTAGAAGACTGTAACTGTCAGAGGCATTTCCTGATCTCCACCTGTGAGAATATTATAATTTTTATATTAACTCGTACACCCTTGCCCAAACTGCCACCATAAAGTATGCATACCTGGTGCAGGACCCGACAAATTTTCTAGGGCCAAAAAGTACCTCATTTATATATTTTTTCCGGTATGCAAGAGCAAATGAAAAGTGTTGAGAAGTGGGGTGTAATAGGGTTATAGTCCTGTACATCGCGATATTTAAACTGAAATTCTGCTATCAAAAGTGACGGAATAATAATAACTATATAATACTGACGGATACAAAATGTCACGTATTGTAATAGATGGAGATCAGTAACAAATATATCGTCCTTTTTTTCCAAAAGGAGATGTGTGTCAGTCCTAAAGTGATATGGTGAGGAAGAAAAAGAATGACACTCATGTTGACCAGTGTATGAAAGAAAAAGAAGAAAGTTAGACTGAGCAAATATAATATGGTTCCAATCGTTAAATTTGATGTTAATTGTGTATACAGTATGTCCTGGTGACTGTCAATTGTGATGAATGTGGTGGTGAGTATGGCTGCAGCAATCGTTAGTCTGTTGTCCTTGACCTATGCCTTAATTGTATTAACTTATTCTTGTTGCATTGAGCAGTGTGTGTGAACGATCAAGGGATGAAAGATTTAATTGCAATGGGAGAAGAAGGATTAGAATTCATACATGCTGATTACAAAAGAGTCAATATAGAAGAACTGTAGACATGTACGAGTGAAAGATGTATGAGTGAGGTAGGTATGAATCCACGCAGTTGCTGGTGAGACATGTAGGTAACGAGATATGAAGTACGTGCGAATTATAAATGAGTCAAGTAAGGCAAGGTTGAGAAAATCTGCATACGTGAGAATTGTTTCAATGAGGTAAGGATGTGCAAGAAAGATGTAAGGCAAAGCATGTACAACTGACAAGTACAAGTGGGAGAGGTATAAGTTAATGGACGTGCAAGAGACAGGTATATGGTACACGGTAAAACATAGGAGACACTAGGCTGTTGCAACCTTCCACTTGACCAAGAACATACCCTCCACCTCCCTGTACACCTAACCAAGTGTATAACGACCCTCAACCCCCCCTTCCCCTGTATAACAGAGACATTAAGAATATTCAGTTTTCCCATGGTAATAATGAACTTATGAGCAGATCTGATGAAATTATGACTCATGTTTTTACATTTAGGCAGCCATTTTTATGATTACATAATAGGTACAGTCATGAAGCTTCATGCACGCGGTAATTAGATATTCATATAATCATTTATCTTTTCAATTTCTGCCTCCTAGGTGTAATAGTTGCAGAGTTTTAATGGGAAAATGCATTAAAATAATCAGTTTTATGTATTTTGCAATTTCATAACATTGTATAATCGCATGGCTATCTAACTACCAAAAGGCACCAGGAGGCATATTAACACATATTCTTGGAGAATTTGAAGCCTGAACCTGTATTAGTTTCTGAGCCCAAGCCCAGAAGCGAAAAATTATTTATTTACTTTTTCAATACTAAAAAAAAAAAAAAAACTACTTAAGACAATATTCTACCTATCAAAAGGCACCAGTTCACTATAAGACACATAACTACGTGTAGTTTCATGACACTGTAGTGAATACTCTGTGAGTTCTGGCCCGGAAACGAAATCACAACGCCCGGCCAGCTGCGTGGCCGCCGAACTCAACGGACAGACACCTGTTGATCCCGGTGATAACAAGTCCCTGCTCAGACTGTCAGCAGAGGGTGTAATAATTAGGCTAATGTAAGGAAACAACAGGTATATAGGCACACGTATAAGGTAAGGAAGGTATTAGTGAGGCGGGTGTACGGAAGAGGTAACAATGTAGTGAGAACAAGTGCTCGTGGGCCCTTCGGGCCACTCGCACTTGCTCCTGCAGAGGGCTCTCACACTGCGCGCTCGCTTTCTTGTGCTTCGCACTCATTTCCTCGTGCTTCTCACTCATTTCCTCGTGCTTCGCACTCATTTCCTCGTGCTTCGCACTCATTTCCTTGCACTTCGCGCACGTGTTGCGATCATTTAAGGTAATCCGAGTCACGTTTATGTGCTGTTCTAGTCTGACACTGTCACTATCGGCCGTCAAGGCGACATCGAAGGGTCCATGAAGGTCCTTTTATGTGCTGTTCTTGTCTAATGTTGTCACTTGGATTTTTTTGCAGCTAACCAATTGATCGTGTTATTTTTGCAGTTTCGGGAATGGAACCCAAGTTGTCCGAACGCAAGTCCGAAATACACACACGGACACACGGCTACTGCTATAGTATATTTTAGTTGTAGCTATGGGCAACAAATTCTACGGAGATCCTACGCCGGGAGCGGCGTTTTTGGTCAAAATGTGACAGCTCATTAAATATAGTAAAAGCTTTTCAATCATGATGGGACCAAGTTTTTTCACATCAGCGAATTTTTTGCGATTTTTGTGCCAATTTTGGTGAGATTTGAATGTGTAGTTTCGCTGCCCAAAACACACACACACACACACACACACACACACACACACACACACACACACACACACACACACACACACACACACACACACACAGCTAGTGTCATAGTATATTAGATATGGGAGGGTCAGTCTCTTTACATTGGCTAACCTCTTTTCTGTTCGTTGTTGACATTAATCCCTATGCTTCCTACCTGACATCCTATCTACATACGGTACGTACACTACCTACATTTTTGTCTGTCTGTCAGCCTGCTTATTAGCCTGGCTAACCAACTACCACGTATTAATCTACCGTCTTGCTACCACTTCTGTGTCAATCTATGCATCTCTGTCTGTCGTTTTACAGTACATTTTACTTGCCTAATTACCTGCCTACCTAACTGCCTACAAAACGCCCTTCCTATGTACCTTGCTGCCTACCTACCTATCTACCTACTTACCTACCTTCTCATTTACCAGCTTGCCTACCTGCTCATATGTATCTCCTGGCTACCAGTTAACTATGTAGCAATCTTTTTGTTAATCTCTCTCTCTCTCTCTCTCTCTCTCTCTCTCTCTCTCTCAACGATGGTGTGACTGGATTTATGAAGACTGTGTTGCAGTTAGCTGGGAGAAACATAATGGACGTCATCGCAATGAAGGTAATAACTGTGAAAGAGAAAAGACATACAATTAGGAAAGCGAGTAGAAGATAAAGCAAAGTAAAAGAAGAACAATTAGAAGAGAATTATACAGAGGAAAAATAAGGTCAAGTGGTAGAAGGAGTAGGTGGAAGAAAAATTAAGAAGAATAACATGTGATCGAGGACGAAACGAAAAGAAAGGAACGTAAAAAAAAAAAAGTTGAGATGGAGGAGGTGAAAGAAAAGGAAGGAATCATGAAACGTGAAATAATAGTAGTAACAGAAGAGAGAGAGAATGAAGAAGAGGTAGAATAAGTAGGAGGAATACCTAAGAAAATGGATGAAAGGTACAAGAAGATACAAGAAGAAAAAGAAGGAAGAAGAGAAAAGGACGAAGGAATGGGAATGAGTGGTGAAGAGATAAAGGAATGAAACAAGATAAATATACTTGTCTGCATAATAATATACCGCTGTCTGTCTAAACTGGGGTTAATCCAGCTACTTCTAAACACCCGGCCCATTTTTGATGATTTTATTTGAAATTTTGCAAGAACGGTTCCTTGGGCCTCAGATATTGCAGACGCGTTTTTGGTACCAATGTTCCGAAAAATATTTTATTTGCTAAATTACGAATAGTTATAGCTAGCCATCAATAGTTTGTTTTCGGTAACAGACCCAACGAAGCCAAGTCCATTTTTCTCGAGCCTTATGACATACTTATTCATACCCATTTAGTTTATTTCAAAGTTTTAAAATATGAGCGAAAGGTGACAGACATAACGAGCGGCGGCCTAACGTACGAGTAGGAATCAGAAGAGGAAATAAGACTAACAGTTGGAAAATGAGAGATGATAAAGAGAAGACTGAAATGGAAAAGTATGAAAAAAAAAAGAGGGGAACTCTATATGTGAAAAACGGTACAGAAGAGGAAAATGAAAAGAAGGACGATGAGAAAGAGAGAAGTGTGAGAAGGAGGAGGGGAAAGAGAAGAAGTAAGAGCGAGGACTGGCAGGTAGACAGGGGAGGGAGATGCGGGAAAGAGTGTGCTGACGGCCGTGAAATGGCTACCTTTAAACGCATTAGTTTCTTTACTACCAGCATAAAAAAAAATCGTCTAGCCGCAGCAAGTCTAAACTAAGAATGATTTTATCTTACGGGAGAGTTTATAATATTTTTACCCTTTTTTGCTATGAAACGCACTTCTTGAAATTAATATCATCAGACTGTAATAGAAACTAAAGAGATTAACGGAGTCTGTTTTTTTCTAAGTGACGTATATCCCCAGATTAGCACTACCATCTGATGCTTGAGTAAGAAATTAAAATGTCGTCAACTCTGAACAGAACAACAATCTTCTAAACTCTTCACAACGAGGGTGGGTCTGTGTCAAAAGCTGAACATCGCGTGGAGTTCACGGAATAAAGTGCAAAATGGCGCTATGGTTATGATGACGTTAACAGTGACTGTTTTTCTTCCCATCACTACGCGAGTCTCGTTTGATCAATAAAACCGTCTAGCTGTATCAAAACCCAGCCTAAGTAAATAAATTAATAAATAAATACTTAACTAAATGGGGGCATGGCACTGCAAGGAATAACCAGAAGTCTTTCTTGAGATGGACAAAACTGTCTAATCGTTATTCAGAAAGGAAGATCAAAGGCTTCTTTGTACTCAAAGAGTTATTAGGGACAATCTATAGGCCGTTTATCGTAAGAAATGTTCCCTAAATGAAATAAGTAATTTTTTGGTATCAAGAATAAAGTCTAAAAAGTTATCGTACTCGACAAGACGCCAGAGACTGCATTTACTCATTCGCATCGAAAGGCATTTTCTGAGATGAACAGAATTTCCTATCGGTTATGCAGTAGTAGGGAAACGACGCGACGTCATGGTGATGAAATGGTTAACGGAGATGATTTCTAATTTCCTCACCAAAGACGGAGTCATCTAAAGCTGAATTGTCTGGTGGTAAAAAGATTACTGTAACAGAGGATTACCGTATTTAAAAGCATATCCTTCACTGCGACGGATCTCTCCAAAGAATAAGAAGAAAGTATTTGGGCAGCAACAAAAATGAGACAGAAATGCGTCCCCGCAATGAAGATTTAAAAAAAAAAAAAAAAGTGAATTGTGCCATGTAAGAAAGCAAAAGTCAGAAATAACACACACACACACACACACACACACACACACACACACACACACACACACACACACACACACACACACGAACTATAAAACTGACGAGTATTTAGTTGAATCAGATAATGATCTCCTAAAATCTGACTGAAAGGACATAGCCTGTTTCGCTCTTACGTTTGACAATCCATTTTATATGCATAGTGAGATCATAATTATTTTCAAACCAACTGGGTTATGTGTATCCTTTAATAAACCTTTTGTACAAAATATTAATTCTAAGATGAATTAAAATCTGCTATTATTATGATTAAAACAATATATACGGCGTTTGTAATCGAGGGGCTTCACAAGGCTGGATATAACAGTCCGATGGCAACACGACTTAAGTGAGAAAAGCATTGTATTGATGAAATAGTTAATCCTTTGGTGCAATAACACCTGTGATTTTCATTCCCATTAGCTGTGGACGGACATTATGGGGTTCGTTTGACTTGAGAGGACTTTTTGTATACTTCACATTTTTTTTTTTTAATTCATAAGTTATTAAAGACTGCACAGTGTTGCTTGTGATATTCTTAATCCGTGTGTTGTCAGGATTAGAAATTAAGAATCTCTTGGAGACTGCCCCTGAAACTGTTCAGATTATATTTATCTTTTTATAAGGTTCATAAGAAGTTCAGAGTGGGTTCCCTTCTCATATTCCATATAGATGTAACCTTGTAAAAGTTGCTGATTCCATTCTGCTTTCTTAAATTTGTAAGAAGTACAGCATGAATTCTTTCAATGTCTCACTTTTTCAGGGATGTCTTTGTGTCGAAACTTTTCTTGGAATGCGGTTTGTAAGAGGTTGAGAGATGGGTAATTTTGGAAGATGTAGTGGGGTGTATTCTTTGACACGAGTCTGGTAAAAGGCTTAGCGGGGGGGTGTTTTGCAGTAAAGGAAGTACTTTGTAAGGCCCTTATTATAACGCTCGTTAGGCGCTCCGAGAGTGTTGTCTGTGACGTCATAGAAATTGGCTGTTTGGATAAATGAAGTTTTTTTTCGTGAGGTTTGTAAGGTCGCTTTCACATTTGCCCTCAAACATATGTTGGCAACACAGCTGTCAACAAATTTGGGAACATGAATGCAGCAGCATTGGACGGACGTATGCAGACATGTTTCAGTGCAGCTTCGAACACTGGCAATAAGGGCGATGGGATAAGTGTGTCCATACCAAGTAGCTGAGACTTCATCATAATGTTGCCAACATGATCTGGACGCTGCTGTTCCCAGCATGTTTGCAGTTTGTTCGTTACTGCGTTGTTTATGTGTTGCCAGTACTTATTCCAGCACACATGTGGACGCGCGCTAAGTTTGTGAGATTCACTGGAGATTAATTTTCCGATTACGGTTCGTGCGAGATTCACAGCATCTTTTCTTTTTGAGAATATTGATAGATACATATTTTTTCACGGCGTTGGCAAGAGGATGAATTAGTTCTTTTGGTGACTGTCGTAAAAGTTCAGAATGAGACTATGCTCTCTCCTGGTTCTTACAGAAACCCCGCGCCTTTGCTCTCAAGGGAGAGGTATGAAGCCAATTAGTGGTAATGACTGAGATACAGCTCATATATCCTGCAGGTTTTGCCTCACTTCTCATCTCCTCGTCTCCTTAACTCCATCGCATCTACTGCACAGTCACAATCTGCACCAACACGCCCGGAGAGAGAGAGAGAGGGGGGGCGGGAGAGAGAATGATTATAGTTCGGTGAATGTGTGCCAGTGAGTGGTTGTCCTCAGTCTAAGACCACATTTTTGTATAACGGAACTTTTTTTTTTTTTTCAGTATTCAGCCTCCACCGGAACCAAGTTTTCGGCAGGGTGGAAATAGTGAAGAAAGCTATTTACACCCAGATTAGGACGGAGCCACGGGCAAGGGGCTCTCAGTTGTTCTAAGTTTACTATGAACATGCGAAGGGATACTGGAGACGACGTGTTAGATGGGAACTAGATAAGTAGAAACTTGAAGCACCACCTGAACTCGGTAAGATAAGCCCAGCTGGCATCTCTTTTTCTTGGTTACGCCCCTTTATTTTGGCGAGTGTATGTGCTATTCACTTGCACTGGATTTGTGATATACATAAGGAGTAAGGTATGGAAGCGATGTAATATTTTGTCACGGATTATTCATACAGAAATACTATACACAATGTTCGTTGTGATGTGCCCAGTACATGAAGAATGTCTAAAAAATTATTAATAAAGAGCAAGGGTACAGGGCTACAGTAGACACAGCATTATGCTACTTCATGGTATAGATTGCACGAACAATACATTACCTCATTATCTTATCAGTTATCTTTTTGTCAAGCCTATGTACATTATAGTGCAGAGTTGCTGCTGATATCTCGCAGCATTAGTTCAAGTTCTTCTAGGAAAACTTACAGGCTACATATGAGTGAAAAAATTGTAAGCAAATGCAGTACGGTCTGGCTGTATCTTGTGCACAGTCAGTCACAAATAGATATCCCCTACTGCTGCAGTTAATGCCTAGATGATGAACTAAATTTAACAAGGTATATATCGCCTACACCAAGTAGGTTACTTGCTAATATGTATGGTCTTTTATTTGTCTCACCACAAAGACAGTCTTGCTCAGCTACAGTAGGTTGCAAATTTCGTTTTTAAACATTTAATAATGTTTTTAAGCTAGCAAACACTGTTAATTACTGGAACTCCACATATAGCGGTGAAACTGAGAGATCCCGTTTAGCGTTTCATTTTGATTTTTACGTACTGTGAGTGGAACCAATCGCTATTAAACACAAAAATCCGCAATATCTAACTTCACAAATATCGGTTATATTTTAAGGAACCTCCTGCTCGAACTGAAGAAAAAGTACAGTTTTGATTACTACAGAGCAAAGCTGGAGTTTTGCTACTTTATCCTTCGATATACCTTGGGTAGGAGTGCACGTGTAGGTGGATGAGCGGTGTTGGCACATAGGTGGTATACTCGTAAGTGGGTGGGAGGTGAAAGTGGATGGGTGGTGTAGGTTTTAGGATGGTGTTGGTTGGTGGATGTTTTAGATGGGAGGATGTTGTAGAAGGATTGGTGGTCCAGGTGAGAGGGTGGTGTAAGATCGATGATGATGTAATTCATGTCAGCTAACGTAAGTAAAATCATAACCTGTGGATGATGTAGGACGATGATCAGTGTAGGTGTGTGGGCATTGTAGGTGGAAAGGTTCTGTATGTTGGAGAGTTTTTTTTAATTTTTTACCTAGAAAAATATATTTTGCAGAGGCTGACTTCCTTCTTTACCAGATTTTAGGCTGAGTTTGACCCCTCGAGAGCTGCCCCAAGTAAGCAAGATGAGGTTTAAGGGGGAGGAGTTAGCATTCCCTAACTTTATTCTAGGTTCACCACAAACGTGGGAATGATTATTGATGAGAAGGACCACTCTTAAAATGAATAAAGTAGACTGGTAGTTGGAAGACTAAGTAGTAAAGATTTTCGTGGTCGTTAAAGGATTAAACCATTGGAGTCTAAGGGGCACTTCTTATCTTTCACCTCATTACGGAGTACGCGTTTGAGTGGACAGTTATTAATGATTCCAGAATCCTTTATGGAAGTGAAAACATTGAATACCTGCGACACAGCTCGATGTAACTAGGGTGAAAACTTCATTTATTAGACACCTTTATCTTGGAAGTGGTGATCACAACCGAATCGTCTCCCTGTCACTCTGCCCTTTGCCATAATGCTGCTCTCTCTACAACTCATCCTCCCTTCTAACATATACTTCTCCATCCTATCCCTTCACATTATTTTCGGTCTCTTCTTCCAACCACCAACTCATTCTCACATGCACTTTCCTAGTCAGCCTCATTCTCCATGTCGTCTACACAGCCAACCCATCTGATGGCATTTACATATAATGCTTTCCAGCATATCCACTACAACACCACAACGCTCCTCCAATTCCTCATTGGTCAGTGTATCTCTCCACCTAACTCCAAATCCTCTCAGATAACTCATTCCCATTACTATCATTCTGGAAATACAAATGCCATTTTTTATGGAACTTTAGAGTTGAGTTTAGAGAAAGAGAGATAAAGAAACGAGGTATTGACCTAATTCATGAATAAAAATCCAATAACTTGGGTCATTTCTTCATGAACAAGATGTGCAATGCCTGTAATGCGCAGCATCCATCTCAACAGTCACTTCAACAAACAAAGGATGAGGCTATGGCACACTTCATGCGTGACTCGGTTCATATCTCTGATTGGAGGAAAAGTAACCCCGTTGTTTTGCTTCAAAAGCTCAGTTCTTAGATTTTTCAACCTATCAAAATCTTCCACAGGAATATCTTCTAATTTCCAACAACATCCAACTCAATCCTGCATCATCTTTGAACATACTTGGGGTATCATTCTCTGGGGATATATCTTGGAGAGATCATATTGACTCTTGTAAAGTCTGCTTCTAAGAGATTAGGTGTGATAAGCCGACTCCGTGCTTTCTGTACTCCTGCATAGTTGTTGACCTTATACACAGGTTTTATTCGCCCCTATGTAGAGTACAACACTCCTGTGTAGAGAGGCCCCCCCACATACAGCTCTTCTCAACAAGGTGGAGTCAAAGGCTTTTCATCTCATAAATTCTCCTCCTCATCCTGCCTCCCTTAACCCGTCGCATCCTGTTCACACGTTTTGTCACTGTCAGTCTCGTTGACGTATATAAACGTGCATCAATTGCAAGGTCCTTAATTTGCAGAATTTTCAATTTTCATGCATGATTTTTAGTACATATATATACACGGGACACCTTCCTCTACAAGATGCCAGGCAGGGACAATGCCTTACCTCGCATGACCTCCCACCCACCTCACACGCTATTGTCATGGCAATTCATCTGTTACCAGAGTAAAGACATGTTGTGTCATGGTACGAAATTCAGGGCCAGAGTGATTCTCCAATCGATGACAATGTATTTATGTAGCATTAGAGGAAGAGACAGTCAGAAATGACGATCAGGTAATGTCGCCAAAAAGGTCAGGTATGTTGATGTGTTTGGTGAGTGAAACAATGCTTATATTGCCTATATTACTGTGTGAAAACCAATATACTTTCGTACTACATATAAATTCGTACCAAATAAATAAATAAATACTGATTATCAGTGGTGTGGAATAGTTACCCACCCATAGAACTCGTTTTCTTTTGGAGTGAGCCTGATACAAAACCCAGTAAGGTAAGGAGTACTCTACCTGTACTGAGTATTTTAAACCTCAGGTGAGCGATTTCTCTATGAATTTTCGATGTTTCTCAACAAAAGCGGAGGTTTGAGCCAAAAAATCTTTTTTCCAAAATTGGTCGGGATTGGGGGGAGTCGGTCGTGGAAAATCGGTCGGGACAGGGCAGGTTAAACCTCTGTCTCTTTGCTGCACTGTTTCATCTTTATCTTTTTTCTATCGCTACTTCAATGGTCACTGCTCCCCAGAACTGTCTGCTTGCATCCCACCTCCATTACAGCAGGTGCATAGCATCCATCTACTGTAGCAACAAACTCTCCCTATTCTGTCCAAATCTCTAGTGCAAGAGTTAACCATTACTTCCAGTCCTTCATGCATGCAACAGGTCAAATCTGGAGCTGTCTTCCTCTGCCTGTATTTCCCACTGCCTATGACCTACAGCGGTCCAGCCTCTCAAACGAAGTGTGTCCAGATATCTCGGAATGAACGGTTGTTGGAATCTTGCACTGCTATCTTGTTTTTGTTTTTTCAGGGAGGGAACAATCTTGCTGGCTTTTGTTCTTTGATACCTTCTTCCTTGTATTAAAAACATATCAGATATGCGCAGGGGAAGTTCAGAGTTCCCCAATAGTGCAGTTCATATTATGGTATGAGAAGGAATTGTTAGAACTAAGTCAATGATAATGTCAATGTATCCTCTTTCCCTGTAAAATTCCCAAGATAAGGCTTTCTCCTTGAGGTGAGGAATGCTTATTTCCCATGCAGACATTGAGGATTCCCATGGTATTCTTTTCCATTGGAGAAACAACGAGCACTAGGCAACTTCCCAGTATGGGTCATAAGATCCATTCAGGTAATATTTGTCCTTGCACACTCGGAAACCACAATCTCTAGCCCATCCAGGTAGGGGCAGGAAGTTTGGACCGGTTCATTTCTGGACGATGGCCCACTCTCACTATCACAGAGCAATACATGCTCTGTACACAAAAACCATGAATCCTCTTAAGGTTTGCTATCCGAGTCATGTTCTGCTCTTTTTGCTCTGTACCTTAGTAGCCAGTCACAGTATGAATGCATAGATGACAATATAGTACATTAATATAATTCTACTTTTTATTGCATTCCTCTCAAAATATCGTCATTGCAACTGGATGTGAGGGAAAACTTCCACAAACTGGAGTTACGACATGAAGATTCAAAGCACACTCATACAGGTGGGTGACCTGATGTCGTGGGTAGGAAAAGGCCTGCCGTTTCAGAGTGGAACAGGTGCTCAAAGGGTACTTATCGTCCTTCTTTCTTGGAAATAACAATGAATCATGTTGTGAGGGAAACGATGTGCTCCGGGATGATGCTGAAAATAACGAGAAGGTGAGCTGTCTCCAATGTAAAATGGTAGATTAATTTCATGAAAAAATTCCTGACGATGAAGCTTGATGTTATAGAACACACACACACACACGCACACACACACACACACACACACACACAGTGTAACGTTGTTTGATGCATTGGCTGATATGGGGAGGCTTCTCTTAATCTTAGTATTGAAATTCCTTCCATTGCATGGCTTACAAAGATAAGTGAAGGGTAAAACGTGCAATATTATGGAAAAAATGTCGTCATACATAGGAATGTGAGCATAACATGACATTGATACGGAAGACTGGAAGGGTTCTTCGCTTGTGTATTCGTGTGTTTGATGCCAGTGAGACTTGCCGTGTGCATCTGTACATAGAGGTGGGTTGCTTTTAAGTTTTGCACTATATGTGTATCAACTGAAGAGTAACTTATTCACATTACAGCATAATATTACGTTTATGAAACATAAAGTTACATTATATACATATTATCGCAGTTACATATGAAGGAAAATAAAAGATATATAGGTCTATCTGACATGGTGGAAGCATCGTTTTCATCGTTTTCAGCCACTTTGCTCAGACGGACATATGGACGAACTGTTTCGTACACGAATTAATTTTGTATTTAATCGTAACTGCTTCGGATGACGCCTGATGATTCAAGCACACACAAAGGATTACGAAGTCACACACTTATCCCACTTTAACACTCTCTCTCTCTCTCTCTCTCTCTCTCTCTCTCTCTCACTCACGCACGCATGCACGTACGGACACTTGCACGTGCGCAGTTAGTGAAACCGTTGTGCGGATTCGCTGGGTGGCTTGGAAATGATTCGGTTCATTCCTAATTTCCTAAAAGGTATGGGATTTTTCCGTCATGTCCATGTTTAATGAAAATATGGAAGGGAATAAAATACAAAGAACTAACATTATCATCTACGCGTATACAGCCATAATGTGATTGCATAGCATTATCTATAGCATGATAAGTTATATTAAACAGACTGATAGTCCAGCCTCGATTGGTTCATAGCATGTGTGTACGCGCCTGTGTTGCCCCGTGAACTAGTGGGCCGCAAGTCCAGAAAGGATCTGATCCTAATCTCAGACCCCTACCCGGGTAGGCTCGAGATTGTGGTGTCTGAGTGAACATCCTAATTATTCTCTCTCTCTCTCTCTCTCTCTCTCTCCCTCTCTCATAGGGATTCATCAGCGTAAGTGGAGCCGGAAGCCTCTATATGTCCGATTTTTTCTTTAATGTATTGCCTCGCTGGTCTTCAGCCGAGTTTCTCTCTCTCTCTCTCTCTCTCTCTTCCTCCAAAATTTGTCACCAGGGTCTCTCTCATGCTGAATTGGGTGAGAATCTCAATGTAGTGTCTCACTAGGCTTAAGGTCTTCATTGCAATGAGTTTTTTTCTATCTTATAACAGTTTCATTAATCTGTGGATCACACACACCAAAGAAATCAGCAAAAGGCAGAGCGTGTGTGCTGGGCGGCCCCTCATGACCCCCCAGGCCCTGTCTTCCCCCTGACTATGAAAAAGCTCGCCCCCACCAACCGGGCTGTGTATGGCCCGACCTCCACTATAGGTGGGGGGAATCTTAAAACGAACAAACGAACGATCTGTGCATAGACCTTTCAATTTTCAGTAGTTGTATATAACCTTCAGTAACCCTTATTACTATGAGAAAGGTATGTTTGCTGTTATTCACCTTGTTATCTCATTATATCCCCAGGTACACGTGTAGGATACTAAGATTTTGGTGATACACCTCACTGCATCAGAGACTGTGGGCATGTAATCTTAGTCACAAGGCAACGCTGGTTTGTGCCACGTTGCGTACGTACAAATGAATGTATAAAGATGCCTATTGTCAATATGAAGCATATCGATTTTTATAGTTTCACTTCTGCCCCCTTCCTCCCACCTCACCCTAGCACAAGATCATTGTCAGCATAAGATTACACCCCAAACATGAGTGATCATAAATCACTTACACCAACTATAAAAACGTGGACTGGACAAAATAAGATAAAGAACCAAAATAACATATCAGCACACTAAAGAGCACACCCATCCCTAACAATGGTAGGCATATTATGAAATTTTACAAAGATCATTCTAAACACTGACATACACCACATTCCACGAAGACACAATAGGCACCATAACACAATCTTTGCAAGGGAGATTGCTTGCCTCATAAAGTAATGCAATTCACTGAAACAACATTCCCCTCTCCTGCTTACAGAAAGCACTATCTTAAGGCTCCCGCAATTAAACAACAAAACGGACAAACGAAACAAGAAAAAAAAAACTTCAATCACTTCACGAATCCTTTTCGTTTGTATAGACACTTAACAATAACACCAAATCAAAAACGCACTTCCAACGCCCAAGCCAGCATCACCTACAACACACAACATATTCTCTCTTACAAAGAACACAGACATATTCTTGGCCCACTATATAATCATGAATCACCTTACACCATCACACAGGGTCTGAAAAACAATTATATGTTTATAGGCAGTCATTTATACTCGTTTACTGTGTAACCCTCTTCAGAACAAACACGCAGCAATATATAGAATATAAAAGAACTGTACAATCACAGGCTGAATGCCATCAGCAACCTACACTTGAAAAAATTTTGACCATGTGGCTTCCAGGTCCTTGCAAATATTAATAACTACTCATACCCACATTGTACCATTTGTAACCACTGAAAACGTGGAAGAATATTCATTATACTTTAACAAAACAAAGGATCCAACATCTCTTTTCGTATAGACCTATAATGCTACTTAGAACGCCATCCAAGATAATTAAATGCGAAGTTCTTAAAAGTTTCACCTCATGTACCCCTTGCTCCCTCACAACACTACGATTGAGCACTGCACTCCACAAACACCTTACTAACCATCTTCAAATAACACACATCAAAAGACATCAGCTTAGTGAAAACTGCACAACTTAAATTTCTCTAAAAAAAATAGACATTAGCAAAGCCTGTAATTCCCATTCCCCTTCGCAGTCTAATCACCAGAATGTATATCACAGATATAGATAACAGCACCAAACAATGGCTCGCCGACTAACTCTCCGGTACACTTCAGGGTATGTTGTGCAAACACAAAACCTCCCAAATGATGTTCGGCAAAGCTCCATTTCTTAACTTATGTTTATCAACACATTCATGCATGATCCCTCACCCCAACAGCTCACAAACATTGACTCATTCATTGATGATATTACTAAAACATCTACACACCACATGGCAGATACAGCCTTCACATTGCAACAAGAGTACCTCAACAATCTTAACCCTTTAACCGCGGGTATTGTTTTGGTCTGACTGTCCTCTCCCGCGGGGGTTTCAGCCAAATGTAAACAAACCTTTTAACCTTAATAACTCTGCACAGAATAAAGCTAGAGAAAAAAATAAGGTACCATTAGAAAGTACTAACCTTCAGCTTTCCATTGATGTAAGTTTCATGACTTCGTTGCCTTTCACAGGACGGGCAGTGCCGTTAGAAGTGAGGGGTGTAAAATCACTATTTTTCGCTCACACATCATTACCTTCGCTCATACACCATTACCAAATGCCAACCTCATTCTGATAATAATACTATAAACATATATGAACACTGCACATACGATAAACACCCACTCTGTGTTCACTGAGGCAAGTAAAAGGCACTGTAATTACCTGCACTTCACTGCCACATCAGCGGTGTTGTAATCACTATTTTTCGTTCACACACCATTACCAAATGCCAACCTCATTCTGATAATAATACTATAAACATATATGAACACTGCACATACGATAAACACCCACTCTGTGTTCACTGAGGCAGGTAAAAGGCACTGTAATTGCCTGCACTTCAGTGCCACATCAGCGGTGTTGTAATCACTATTTTTCGCTCACACACCATTACCAAATGCCAATCACATTCTGATAATAATACTATAAACATATATGAACACTGCACATACGATAAACACCCACTCTGTGTTCACTGAGACGGGTAAAAGGCACTGTAATTGCCTGCACTTCACTGCCACATCAACATGTGTTGTCACTCACACAGCTGGACAGATACTGATGCGCGCTTGGTCAGGGGTGGGGTGGGGGGCCCAGGGGGTGGGAGGTGGGGCCCCAGGGGGGGAAGAGGGAGGTGGGGGTCGGCTGGAGTGAAAGAACTTAATAGCTACTCTCCCTTGAAACAATTGGCGCACGGAAAAAACGCGGGGTATTCAAAATATTCACAAACATTCGAGAATGACACCCGCGGTTTGGTCCAGTTTTTGCAACGTCATTCTGGAATGACACCCGCGGTTAAAGGGTTAATGCATAGATCGAGGATAAGAGTTTGATGATCACTCAAGCCAAGTCCACCACCACACTCAGTACATGCAGGCAAGATGATCATAGATACTGCACACCCCTGAGAAAATTGGTTGCTACATACTCGTTACTTTGAAAAGTGATATGGGCAACACTTCAGGAATATTTAAGGATCTATCACAGGCAAGAATACTGCTGTGTGTTACTACAACTGCTGATCTCACCATGTCCATGAATCCCAGCCTCACTTCAGGGAGTGCTGCTATGTTAACTCTCTGTCGCTCATTTTTTAAAAGTAAAATTTTAAAAGGCAGCATTTTGTTCTTTGCAAGGTATTCAACATACCAAGCCCCTACCTGAGGTACCCTGAAAAGGTTAAATCCATGGTTGAAATTTCAGACTTGTGTGTCCTCCTTACCACAGCGAAATCTTTTACTGTGAACTGTTGTTAAGTGAAAGCCATTGTACTTCTACTGTGCTAAATTCGTTTTTTTTTCTTAAGTTTCTGCACCTGTTACATTCGCCTATAGAGAACGAGGCAAAGTATACTGGTGTTTTATTCTTTGATCGATGTGTATTGTAGTATTGCAATTACCGAGCTCTAAAATTCAGTTAAAAATTCCTCAGCAAGATGATTTTGTATATATATATATATATATATATATATATATATATATATAGTAATCATGGACAGTTTTATGGATATGGAGTGGAAAAGGGTATCCTAACATCGTAGTAAAAAACATATATAGGCCTGTAATTCCAACAGATTAGTCATAAGGAGGAAAAAGAATAATACTGGATATAAAGCTTGTTTTGCTTTACATCAAAAAGTGTATATTGCAACCTTCTGCAGAACATCATGTGATGTATATTGCAGTTTTTTGTTTTAAAACAAGATGAAATTTGAGGGTCTGCATCCAGTGTTCATTTGCTTGTGCTATGGAGAGTTTACCATACAGCTTTATCATTTGGGCTAGCCCAGCAGGACTCAGTCATACTGGGACAAAAACCCTGCCCTGGTAGCACGTGAGAAGGGACCCTCTAGCAAAAAGCCTGAGTCAGAGTCAGCTGAGACTACCTGAGCCTGATCCCTTTCCTTACTTCTATTTGTGTTAGCAGTAGTGTTTATGTGGGTAAGGTGCAAGACCTGACCTTCCCTGCCACATCAAGGTGGGTCTCATCATTATCCTATAAATGTGGATGTGATTTCCCTGGGCACTATGCCTGACTGTACCTATAGACTGCCAACCATGGCTAACAAGTTCTTCGCATCCTACTAGTTGGTCATTGACTTGATAATCTCATACATCCTTTCTTACTTTTCGTCCTACTAAGTATCTGAACATACATCTCACTGTATAAATCCCATGAAGTTGCTGGTTCATAGCCGATGACCAACTGTGAGACATCTGGTATTGGATGACCCATTAGTAGTAGTAGGTCACTTTTATCTGACCTGAGTGGCGCTATTGCTATTCAAGGTATTGGCTTCTCTTAAGACCTTGGAAAGCTGGAAAACATAAAGTTCATGTATTATTGGTTATTATTGGAAAAAGTTTGTGGCCAATCAGTACTCGCCTACTTCGATGCCCTGAAGAAAAGCAAAGGCCAAATACTGTAAATATTTGGACTACATATTGTTCTTCCCATCTGACTTCCCGGTCAACATGTTGCTTAAGCTGTGTGGCTGCTCAGAAGCACCACTGTTAGGTGTATATCAGTTTGCCTTTTAATATTCTCTCTCCTCCTCTAAGATCCTTTATCTATCTCTGGCCACTTCTTTATGCCACATAGCTGTTGAGTTTATACAGAAATTTCATTCGTCCACGATTAGAGTGCAAATATCTCATGTATGGGGGTGGCTCGCTACACACACATCTTATCAGGGTGGAGTCAAAGGATTTTCCCCTTGTCTGCATGTTTCCTCTTACTCCCTTCATTCTTTTTCTCTTTGCCGTACGGTTACACCTTTATCTCGCTTCTGTCGCGACTTCAGTGGTCTCTGTCCTTCTGAACTCTCTGCTTCCATTCCTCCTGCACGTTGACGAGTAGCACCCATCTGGCAGCAATCTCTCACCCCTTTTCTGTTCACCTAATGCAATAGTTAACGAAAAACTCTCAGCCCTTAATGTGTACAACATATCTAGTATCCATTTCCCTCTGTCTGTATTTTCATCTGTCAATAACTTTTTTAAGGGAATTGTGCCCAGGCAACTCGTACGAACGGATCTTGAAGTTGCCTCTTTTATTTTTGTATTTTTTTCCTTAGAGTGAACAGTCTTAAGGGTGTCTAGCCTTTGGTTATTTGTACCTTCCATAAAACACGGCAACTCGTATATCTTATTTTTCTCTGGATTAAAAAAGACAACTAAATGGAACACATTAAAACTCATTTCCTTCGACTTTCTATACATCATTATCTTTCTCGGGACACCCCTTCCTTGAGCAATACACAACTTCGTCCTTTGTCACCTCACGGTATTCTCAACATCGTTTCTTGCGCTCTGCTTTTAAAAGATAACTCTTCTCAGTAAAATCAGCTTTCCAAAGCTTTAATGTGCCAGGAAAATCACGTGAAACAACAGTTTTAGCCCCTCATCTTTCTTTGCCACAAAACTCAAAGCCAGATCTTTGGGTGTCGTATTTATACTGTGGCAGGTTCGTTGCCACCCATAAAATTTTTTTTGACGAGTTTTGACACATAAAGCCTGCTGGAGGCCATTTTTTTTTTTTTTTTATCATCCCTTCTTCCCAATCTTCAGTCACCGATGTCTGAGGGGAAAACGTACGTGTATTGTAGTAAGGCAAGAGTCAGGTATTTGAGTAAGTTACCCGTCTGGGGTAACTTCAGTTTTTTAATTATTATTATTTAGGATAACGAAACCTATCAGGATTAATTTTGTTAAAATGAATGAAACTTTCTAGAATATGAGAGTGGCCAATATTGGCAAACTGACAGAACGCCTCTCGCCTGACCCCTTCTAGACAAACGGATGTTAACTTTTGATATTTGGACTGTCGTGTGAGACCGCAAATATTATGGTACTTTCCATACAGTATAGCTATCGTATATTTAACCAGTAAAGTCAGACTTAAGTCACTCCATAACTCATGGAAAACTAGGTCTACTCCAGATCTGTCGTGCTCAGAATATGAGCTAGAGTTTAATTTAAAACCTCCTGAAGAAGGCGACGCAGTTCCATTGTTAGCCAGGCTACCATGTGACGACCTTCGTGGGTCACGGACGCATATGCGTTTAATCTCTCTCTCTCTCTCTCTCTCGATGAATCATCTTTTAAGTCTAAATTCAGATGAATTCTGTTAACCCTGTTTGTCAACTAGGTGAATTGAACTAAACATCTAATCTCACGGATATCACACATCTGATTTGTTTTACCCACCAGTTTTGCAGTCACCTTGGAATAGGAGGGCAGACATTAAAAACAGATTTCGTTGTTTTACTGGGTTTTATTTCTACACAAGTATATCACACTGGTTTGTTGTGCATTATTAATATAACCATTAAATGAGTGGTTCCTGTGGGCTGTGGTGACGACGATGTTCCGAACTCATGACACGGGATATGTCAAACCTATTTGCCGACCCCAGTAGTAAGGAAATCATGACATAATACTATAAGTAGGCCTACATAATACAAAATGATGTGTCTTGTTGCTTCACCTGGCCGAGAATCGCCAGAAAATACACAAATAAGTTACTTCTTCTAGAAAGCTTCTTACGATATTACTGCTGACTGAAATTGGCTATACAGTGAAATAACAAATATTCACTCGTTTTGCTATCATATCCAGAAGTGCTAAGTGTGCCGTGATTGCCAGGTAAACGCCTGTAAGTACATATATTAATGATCAATGTAGTGTACAGGCTAATACGGTATAATGAAGCTAAAGGAGGTTATTGAATGGGTCAGTTTATTCTAATCCATTTTTCGGGGGCAGGGGGGAAATATTCATTTCTTCCCCGAGCTTTACGAGTGATCCTGTAGAATTAAAGTCCTTTTGCTTCATCAACCCTCTATCTTTCATTGCCTTCCATTAGTCTCTCCCTTTACCATAGCAGTCCTCTACTGTCATATTAATACGTTTCGTGATCATCTAAATTCTCTTCCTATGTGTATCTGACACTATGGTATTCATACAGTACTTATGTAGATATTCATTCTAATTCCTTATCTGTGCAGCTGTCTGCTTCAGGACAGCACATACTGTCATGTATATGGCTGGGTAAATCTTGAGCAATCTTCCTCAGACAATAATTTCCTCTTCTTGCAACCTTCGACCTTTTCAACACGTTAAATAGATTTTGATAATCAAATTCTCGTTGGTAAAACAAAAATGGATAATTTTGGAGGTTGTTAAATGCAACCAATAGCAGATATATTATGAATAACTCGCAACCTGCACATTAGTCTCTATTTAAATACTAGTAAAAATGAAAAAAAAAACATTTAGAGGGATATATGGGAAGATAAAAGCGTTAAACAAAACCGAACACAGTTCTATTAAGTCGCAACTTATTGCCCTCAATTTCATTGCTAGTAAAAAAAAAGGGGAGGGGGACTGTATTCCAACTATAAGCCTAGTTTCATAACTTGCTTATCTTTCCATGGAAATTGAAAATTTGCTTGATGAATTAGCAGAAACCGAAACTGATGACATCATTTCGCCATAGATCGGTGCCATCAGTTTCGACTGCTTCGGATTCACCACAATGACTTTCAGAGTCGTTGGAGAGGGAAGCTGGACTGGCGACATGACCTGGAATAGCAATAGTTAATAAATGTTTGGCCCATACGTGCCAGACTGCTGGGAGTACAAACAAGCTGCCCACCATAAATTCAATGGACTGTGAAAAAAAAAAAAATGACTCATATACAGCAGCATAACGAGAAGCAATAATCGTACATGTAATGTGGGTGGAAAGAGTATTTGACAGGAACTGGCTGGAGCCCAAACTAAAGGCAACTGCACATGTAGGCCTCACTGTGGGGGAGGCCTGTATCTGCGGTCACCTTTCCACCCATGCAGCCACCCATTTTCCCATCAATACTTGGGTAGCAAATATCCTGCAGTAGAAACATGAACGTACAAGAGTACGAGAACAATCAACCGAGTTCCCAGTGGAATGCAAAAATACTTTCCAAACAGCTAGATTGTTTTAACAGAACTTTAAGCACAACAGGCCACAAAATTAATCTACTTGAACCGTTGACAACACAATTGTCTCAGTTTTGAAAACAGGTAAAACTGAAGCGTAGCTTTACCTCTGACCTCCACACAACAGACTCTGCTGGGAGGGGAGACAGACCCACCATCAAAAATTCAATGGGTCGAACTGGACGCACAGATGCCAGGGCCATTTTAGCTAAGGTTCAGAAATGTCGAGAAGTATTTACTCGTAGAAATATTACTCAGGATATCTAATTGATAGGATATTATTAAATAATGTGCTATTAGATACTTGGCCGACCTCTAACACTCTCACGGTAGTTCTGTCATTCTGCCCAAACTACACAGGAAACAGCGTCATGATGATGAGGAGGAAAAGGATAGGGAAGATGAGGATGACGATGATATCGGTGGATAGAATAATATTTTCTCGTAGGTCAAGGCACAATGCAATGATATCCTGTTTTTAACTCATGGTTCCACCAGACGACATTATTCGGTGTAAGGATGACTTAATGTACTGCAGCAGTTAATGAAGGATCTTTGTAGCTTCTCCAATAGGACAGACCTCCTCTAAACTGAATGTAAGTGTGAGGTGAAAGTTAAACCATAAAAGTCACAGTCGTAGTAAAGATGTTTAAATAAATCTCTCGTTTGCCAATTCAGTAAGGGAGTGTCTCATGTGTTTTAGTTTTGCTCCTTCAAAAGACTTAAGTAAACTTTAAGGGAAACATTGATTTCTGGATAAATTTGCAGTATGTCTCCTTGGTTCCTAAGCACTAAATCTTGACTTAAGGGGAAAAAAAAAGGAGAATCAAATTCCTCTCATTAGTTGAAGAAGAAGAAGCGGATTTTAAGTAAGGAGGGGGTTGTATATAGCAGATACTCATTGTCTGATTTTTTTTTTTTTCCGAAAAGAATCTAGAGAAGGAAAAAAGTTGAACAGTTCCTTCATGGATATGGAAAAAAGCATATGACACAGTGGACCGAAAAGTGATGTGGAAGGTTTTGAAATTATATGGAGCTGATGGGAGAATACTGTATGCCGTAGAAAGTATGAATGAGTGCACAAGGGTTGCAGTGCGTGTGAAGATTGAAGAAAATTAGATCTGAAAGTTAGATTGAAACAAGGAAGCCTTAATTGTCTTATATCTCCATGATACCGTTATTATATATATATATATATATATATATATATATATATATATATATATATATATATATATATATATATATATATATATATATATATATATATATATATATATATTAGATAAATAGATAGATAACTAGATATCGATGTAGACAGATGTATTTATATCTTCATATATCTATATCTACTGCCTATCTATCTACCTGTCGATCGACCTATCGATTAATCTATCTACCCATGTATCTATCTATATCTATCTATCTATCTATCGAGAGAGAGAGAGAGAAAGAGAACGTTATAAAAGAGGTAGAAGCTCTGGCAGTGGATAATGGAGTGTGTTTAGTAAGAGAAATTAAGACTTTCTGAAAGTAAATGTACTGTAACTATGTGTAAAGTTTTATCCATTTAGAAAAAGGAAGCAAACGGAAGCATTGTGAGGCTACATTCCTGTATCAGACCAAGTTTGTATTCGACTTGGACAGTGGGTGTTAGTACTGAAGTGGTGACATGCGAAGGTGACATATGAATGAGGAATGCTGGGCCGGGGAGGGGCCTGTTATTCATATGCCCAGTGGAGAACCCATTAAATAAAATCAGGAAACGTTCAGGGTGGTGCAAAAGTAGGTTGACATTTACCATTTATTCCAACACAAAAGACACTTTTAGTCTCGTAAGTGTTCAAAGTGTCCGCCCTCACCATTGACACATTCCTGGAGTCTGTCAGCCACGCTCCGAGACACAGTAATGCACAGGTCCAGGTTGGTGTTGATTTCCTGGCAGGCCTCTGTAATGAACTCACGCAATTGAGGGAGAGTGTCAACCTACTTTCGCACCACCCTGTATAATGTTAGTGCCTTCAAATATTAGGTACTGTGATGAGCAAGGATGGAATGTAGTGTGATACAGTGCACTAAAACAGCAAGCACTTCATCTAAAGTAGTTAAAATTAGCAGCACAAAACGTAAACAACTGATGGTTGGAAAACAGTCAAAACAGAGAACGCTGTGTATGGTGAATACACTTTCATTATACTAGCATCATTTACTAGTGAAAAAAGATAATCTACTTGCTTTGGTATTTTTCTAACTTACCTTGAGCTGTGGAAAAAATGCACTATAGAATGAATAAGAATATAAAAAATAAAGGCGGGAAAACGATAAAGAGGGCGGGAAAAAGCTGAAAGCAACTGGACAGGCGAATGATGTACACCTTTAACACTCTCGGAAACTTTTCAGTGCAAGCTATTTTATACTTAACACGGAGGAAATATATCTAGGTCTCTTATACACAGACCTGTTCCCTTTCACGCTGATATTCACCCAACTCGGCCGCTAAATTACTATGTAATTAAGAGCACAGAGGAAAGCGTCCGAACTTGACAGTTGGCAAGCTAAGTGTAGGAACGATTGGGTAAAAATGATTTGGAGCAGATGGGGGACGTGGAAGATGTGTGCAACATATTCACAGAAGAACTCTGTGCAGCATGTGAGGTGGTGTGTGGGGTGAAGAGAGGACGAAAGGGGCGCATTGAGCAGTATAGTGGAGTGAAGAGTCGAAACAGGCTGTAGCGCTAAAGAAGAAAGCATAATTATAGTCCCACAAGTGTCCCACAGAAGATATATGAAGCAATTGCTGTAATTTTCCTTCATATTTTGTTGTTGCCGGAGAAATATATCTGAAAAATATCATTGCCACTCCCAAACGGCAAACTTTAATCGCCCAGTATCTTATGGTGTCTTATCCTCGCCACACACCCGAACCAAGCAACAGTGAATGAAAAAAATAAAAAATAACTACAAAGGAATGGTATTGAGTAGACAGTGAGGAGCCGAGAAGAGCTAGGATGCATTTACGAGAGAGAGAGAGAGAGAGAGAGAGAGAGAGAGAGAGAGAGAGAGAAGGGGGGGAGGTATACCAAGTAGGTCAGGCTAAGTTAGGAGAACAGCCGAACATGAAACAAGTAAACACACGAGAGAAATTCTTGCTATAAGTACACGGTCCAGGGACCAGAGAATACTCTTGAGACTGCAGAGGATAAAAAGCTTAAATGTCGTGAAACGCGAGAGAAAAATTCTGCCGGGGAAATCTAGAAACGGGGGCGCCGAAATGAAACTAAAACTGTAAAAAGATCTCGAAAATGCGTGATGCTTGCTTCTTGCTGCACTGTATTAACTTTTCCACCCTGCCTGACCCACTTCAAGGAGATGTTATGTAAAATCTTTCACAAATTGAGTTCTCTCTCTCTCTCTCTCTCTCTCTCTCTCTCTCTCTCTCTCTCTCTCTCTCTCTCTCTCTCTCTCTCTCTCTCTCTCTCTCTCCAGTTCCACTAGCAATAAAAGACGCAGAAACAGAAGAAAGTACCAGTTAACAACGTCAAATTGCAATGCTTGTCTTCGCGTATCTTGTGATTATTTACATAAAATGTGATTATTTCCTGGCTATATCCTCCCCTCCCCAAAGGCCTGGAGACTACTACTTTCTCCCCCAGACACGTAGAGAAGGTGTGGAAGAAGGTGGAGGAAAGGAGAGCCAGAACCAAGAACCACTGGTATCGGAGGCACCTTTAGCTTTAGGTCGCATTTCGCCGAGTTTTATGGCTCGGGGCTATACCTACTTCCGGCTACCAACTCTCTCTCTCTCTCTCTCTCTCAAGTGCTTAGTACTGGGAGGCGGATAGTGGTTGAGGGCCTGCTAGGGCTGAGAGCGATTTCATTTTATTTTATTTTATTTTATTTTTGTAAGTAGTGTAGTGGGAGAGTTTGAAGAGAAGACTTGGGTAGCCTATATTTTGTGTAATGAGCAAGTGAGTTTGGGAATGGTGAAAGAAATGGTGATGTGGAATGTACCTTTTGATATGCTCGTGTACTAATAATAATGGCCTTCAACTGGACTTGCTAATGAAAAGTAGCTATGGCAGTAGGGGAGGACATCAGGAATGAGAAATAATGTGTAATAAGGATAGTATTCTTGTTATGGATGGCAAGGTTTCAGAATGACTGATCTGGTCTGTCGTATGATGATGATGATGATGATGATGATGATTTTGGAGACAGATTTCACATAATGTAATAATGATGATGTTGAAGACAGATTTCAGATAATGGCAATAATGATGACGCTCAGGTTGGCATGACGAAGACCACAGCGACGATGACGATGATGATAATGATTGGGGTGGGAGCAGTAGTGGATGTTGAAATAAGGAATGGAGTGGAATAGTTCAAGGAGACTGTCAAAGTGAACAAAATGGAGTGGACCTAACATGAAAAGGGTGCTGATGAATATCTGGACTGAAAATGGTTATGCGTCGAAGCTGGTATTCTAGATGAGAGTATTTGGATTATTTTCTATCTATCTCTCTATTGCCAGACGCCTTAATTCCGTAGAGGGTGGCCACAAACAGATCGCCTCCATGTCGCCCTGTACGCCGCCATTTCATTGCCCTGCTCCCAGCTCACACACCGCTCTCTCATATACCTCCCCACTCCATCCCTGCATCTCTTCCATTGGCCTCCCCCTCCTCTCCCTATCTCCACCTCACTCACATACACTGTCCTCGTCAGTCTCTTGCTCTGCATCCTCACCACATGGCCAAACCACCTCAGTGTGTTTCTCCTAACGCTTCCTATCAAATCCACATCCACATCACAACGCTCCTTCACTTCCTCATTTTTCTGTCTTTCTCTCCATGTGACTCCACATGCTTCTCTCAGATAACTCATTTCTACTGCTTTCACTCTTGACTTCTGTCTCTTCAACAAAGTCCAAGTTTCACTTCCATACGTTAGAGTTGGTATCACAATACTCTCATGCAGTAGCTTTTTCACTTCCATGCTCACCTCCCTGTTTCTTGTCATTGCTTTCAAGGAACCAGCAACCTTTCTTCCCTGTTGTACCCTTTCAAGCACTTCACCCTCTAAACTTCCATCCTTACTCAGCAGACTACCCAAGTACTTAAATGCACTCACATTTTCTATTTCCTCCTCATCCAAGCTAACTGTACATTCACTGACTTCATCTCTCTCGAAGACCATCACTTTACTCTTCCCTACATTCACCGTTCGATTCTGTTTCTTACACTCTCTCTCAAACTCATCCACCAAGCCTTGCAGCTCCCCTTCGTCTTCACTTAACAACACAGTATCATCTGCAAACAACATCAGAGGTAGTTTCCAAACACTGCCCTCTCTCATTAGGGCTGCTCCAACATCCACTGCTCTACCTTGCATCTCTTTTATAACCCCATCCATATACAGATTGAACAGCCATGGAGACATGACACATCCCTGTTTTAATCCAACCTCCAAATAAAATAATCACTTAGTTCACTATCCACACGCACTGCAACCTTAACACCCTCATTCATATTCTTCACGGCCTTCAATAACTTACCTTCTACGCCATACATTCTTAATACTTTACACAGTCCTTGTCTATCCACCCTGTCAAATGCTTTCTCCAAATCCATGAAGGCTGCATACAACTTCTTTCCCTTCTCTAGAAACTTTTCCACAAAAGATCTAAGAATGAATATCTGATCTACACAACCTCTTCCCTTCCTAAAACCTCCCTGCTCTTCACCAACTAATTCCTCTGTTGTTTCCCTAACTCTGTCAATAAGTATCCTATATACTTTTCCTATTACATTAACAAGGCAAATGCCCCTATGAATACCATACACTTCTTTTTCCCCTTTTCCTTTGTGCAGGGGAATAATTATACCTGACTTCCAATCCTCCGGGACTCTACCATCCTCCCAGGCCAATCTGCACATCTTCTTCATCCATTCATCCATTAGGGGGAGGCGGTGGCTGAATCGGTAGAGAGGCGGCCTGCAGTCCTGATGGACCCAGGTTCGAATCCCGGCTGGGGCAGGGAACAGTTTAAGGATTTGAATTTCATAAAAGCAGACTTTCCTGATCTACCAGATGACCCGTCGACATGTCATAAAAGTACCCCCGCTAATACCAATACACCAGTCCTGTATGAGACAGCCCTAGCATGTATTCAATATGGACGGTGGGTGTTAGCGCCGAAGTGGTAACACGTAGAGAGGTGTATGGTATGTAGGAGGACTACTGGGCCTTGAGAGCAGGCTATGAAGCCTATGCCCAGAGTCGGACACATTAAAAAAAAAAAAAAAAAAAATCTACTACTATCTCTCCCCCATGCTGAAGCATGGGGGAGAGATAGTAGTAGAATGGATGTTAGATCCACTCCCAATTTTAACTTTCTACATTGCTTCCACAACTTCCATCCTACTGATTTCCTCCTCTCTTCTCACATCCTTCCTTCTCCTTGCCATTCCCCAGTCACCTATACTTGTATTATTTTCATTCTCTATGTTCAACAGATCCTTACAATGCTCTCTCTATCTGATCACTTTTTCTCCCTTCTCCACTAGTAATTTACCATTTTTATCTTTCACTCCCCAACTAACTTCATTGGCATCTCGTCTAACTCTCTACCTCTTTCCAGAACATTTTCTTACATTTGCTCCACTTTACACTCAAGTTCCTTCCAAATTCCTCATCCGCTCTCTTCTTACTCTCTTACTAATCTTTTCATCTCTCTCTTCCTCTCTACATATAACTCTCTCTTCCGTCTCTCAGCTTCTTCCACGCCTGTGTTTCTCGTCCACTCACTATATGCTCGCTCCTTTGGTGCCACAGCCTGTCTCACCTCTTCAGTCCACCATGTTGTTCCCTGCACCCCTTTCATCTTATCTTCACCCCATTTTTTTTGGATTAAATGTGTTATTTTTTTAATCAAGGGTGTTTAAGTTATATGCCTTGTCTAACAGAATCTCAGTTAACAATGTCAGGCATAATAATGGCTTTAGTGCTCTCTTGGATTTCGTGGACTGGGAAGGTATGTTTGGAAAATTAAGTGTAATTGGTAGGTTTGAGAAAATAGTTCGAAGGTAGAGAGTAGAGGGGTTTGGATTTGAAGTGAATTAAGGAGTGATGATATGGAATATATACTTTTTGGATTATAAATAAATTGATAATGACTCTCCATTGGACTACCTGATTTAACAGAAGAGGGAATTTGTAAGAACTGGTGTGGGGCTTCAGAAATAAGAGTTGGTGTGGTTAAAAATTTAAGAAGACTAGAAAGTTTGAACTGTAGGTGAAGCTTCAACCGGGTTTCTAGGACGTGACTGAGGTGAGAGTAGGAGGGATCTTGAGAAAAGGAAACCTAGTAAGAGGGTTTGAGAAAATTAGTGGAAAAGGAGTGGGAATAGTTTTAAAGAGCGCATGCTTTAGGTCACGAAGGGTGTGTTCGAATACTGACTAAATATGTTATGCCTGAGAGTATCAGTTTAAAGAAAAACACAGGAAGGGTGAGGAATAAGATTGCTGTGGGGTTTCAGGGAAAGAGGCAGTGTGGATGAATAATAGTGTTTAATTATGAATGAGTCAGGATAGGTTTTGATGTCTTTACTAGGCTGAGGACAGAAAGTGTTTTTGCAAAGGAATTTTGCGGGAGAGTTTGACAAGAAGGATCGAAGGTACTGAGTGGAGTGGTTAAGGAGTGCTGATACGAAAAATATATTAATAGGATACAAGTTTAATTATGCAGAATTACTCGTAGTAAGAGGAGATATATTTTTTATTAAGCCTCCCATGACGTACTAGAAAACTTCTACCTTTTTTCACCAGAGGAATTATTCATCTTGGAGAGGAGTTTGGTGGTGAATACGTTAAGGGAGGCTGTATCTATTCCCTCTCCTTTGAAAAGCTTCCGGTCAAGCTGAGTTATATCGTCTGAAAATATCATGGAATGTCTTTGTACATAGTAATAAAAAAAAAAAAAAAATCGCCCTGATTTTTCGTCAAATGTGAGAGTAAGTGGTATAATGCGTATATGGTGATTATCAGGGGCATGGAAAGAGAAATGTGATACTAACCCTATAGGACATGCCATACATGCCGTCTTGTGTGCATCCACAAAGACCTCGGATCCAGGTGAGGTGATACTTTTGAGGAAGACTGTACAATTAATTACAAGTAAAAGCTTGGTATAACGAACGTGTGATAAAGTGGAAGCTTGAGAAAACGGAACAACTTTTTTTTCGTAAGATACTCGCAACTTACCGGAAGTTTCCCGTTCTGTCGCGAAGCGTCGGGTTTCTGTAACAGAAACAAGCCGGTTTGTCCGTGGCTGTGGAAAAATCGCGATGCACAAGTCATATCTCCCCTATGTGGAGGTGTTTTTTTTTTGTTTTATTTATTTATTATTATTATTATTATTATTATTATTATTATTATTATTATTATTATTATCATTATTGTTACTATTATTATTATTATTATTATTATGCAGTACTGCTTGCAAGTACCGGACAAGAACTTGGTAGGCTAGTGCAGAGTTTTGCTGATGTCTGTAAGCGTTGCTCCTTGAAAGTAAATGTAGAAAAGAGTAAAGTGATGGTTATTGAAAGAGAAGGTGACTCTCAGTGCAATGTAACAGTGAATGAAGAGAGACTGGAATTGGTGAGAGAGTTCAAATACCTGGGTACAGTGATAGAAAAGAGAGGAAAATGTGCAAAAGAAGTTGAAATAGAGTGACACAAGGAAGAAAAGTAGCTGGTGCAATGAAGGCCTTGATAAGAATGAGAGGCTTGAGTGCTGCAGCTGCACGAGGCTTACATGAAGGAGTGTTAGTGCCAACTTTAACATATGCATGTGAGACTATGGTGTGGCGTGAAATTGAAAAGTCAAGGGTAAGAGCAGTGGAGATAGGACTGCTGAGAAATGTATGTGGAGTACAGAGGGTGGAAAGGATACGAAATAATGTGATTCGTGAAAGATGCGGAGTGAGGAAGTCGGTGGAGACCAGAATTGAAGGGAGTGTACTGAGATGGTATGGTCATGTGGAGAGAATGGATAACAATAGTGGTGAAGAAGGTATATCTGAGCGAATTCTAAGGAGGGAGGAGGGAGGTAGGCCAAGGAGAAGGTGGAGAGATATGGTGGATGAATGTGTGAGGAATAGAGGTTTGGAAGTCGGTGAGGCTAAGGAACTGACACGAGATCGAGCTGGCTGGATGAATTTTGTGAGGAGATATGCATGATCAGGGATTTTTGGCACCCCTTTTTAACGTGGCAGCGTCTGGATTGACTCTGTCGGATACGATATGTGAAGCTACAGAACGTGGTGAATGTTTTTGGCGTATCCGATAGAGCCAGGATTCCGGGGGCTTGAATGATGAGTGAATGGAGGCTTGGCCCATTGGATTGGGCAATTTTGGCCTGTCTGGACACTGCTACTCCTCACCCTGCCCTTGGGTGGGAAAGGAGGTCCAGATGATGATGATGATGAATTATTATTATTATTATTGTGGGTTCTGACTGCACTGTGTGTATCAATATTATTAGCATAGGCAGCATGTCTGTGTGTAGCAAGAGAAGCTACTTAGTAGCAACTGTGTATAGGCTTCAGGTCACGAGTTAGGGAAGAAATATCGGAAAAATCGTAAATTTCCAGAAAATTCCAATCCATCTATGGTTTTGGAACGGAAGCTTGAAAAGGGGGAATATTTGATAAAACGGAATAGGGGTTGGCTGAATTATTCCGTTATATCAAGTTTTTACTATGCCACTTTTTCAAGGGAGTGCAAGATGGTCAGCATACTGCTACCTTACACCTCCCCTCGAAGTGGTAGGTGGGGGATGCCAAACAGCTGATGTAGTGCTGTTTGTTTCTTCCTTTATGTCTATCATTCTTTTTCTGCGTCTGTCCTTCTCACTTCGTATTTCTTCCATTCTTCCTGTCACTGTTTATTACTCTTCTCTCCACTTCAGACTACTCTACACTGAGTGACAAGCCTAATGATTTCCTGTAACTCATAAAACTATTTACAATGCAGGGTGGTAACCATAATAGCCAAATACGGAGTGAAAAGGGGTGACTTCGGGTCTACTGTGGTGTACCTGTTACCTGATTGGAGATGCAAATGCGGCGTCCACCCAAGAACCAAACTTCCACACCAACAAACCTCGTTGCTGTGGCGAGGCACTGTCAACCGCATTGGATCATGGGTTCATTGAACGGGACGACCCCGCAGAGGCGACTGCTTGCCTACCGTTGATGGGTCTGCTAGATCAGACAAAATGGGGTAGTACAGCAACAACAATAGTAAAACCTCTCCTCCCAAAATATATTAAACTCAGCCGATTCGTCTATTCCCATTGCATAACTTCAGGGTGTTCGATAGCTTGACTTCTGAATTGGTAGAGAGGCGGCCTGCAGTCTTGATGGACCCAGGTTCGAATCCCGGCTGGGGCAGGGGACAGTTCAAGGATTTGAATTTGACAAAAAGCAGACTTTCCTCATCTACCAGATGACCCGCCGACATGTAACTATACCCCCTCTAATACCAATACACCAGTCCCGTATGAGGCAGCCCTAGCATGTATGCAATATGGACGGTGGGTGTTAGCGCCGAAGTGGTGACATGTGGAGGTGTAGGAGGACTACTGGGCCTTGGGATAGGCTACTGACCCCGAGGTATAGACCCTGAAGCCTTTGCGCAGAGTCGGACATAAAAAAATATATATATATATATTTTGACGAAACAAAGAAACAAAGGTAGCAAATACTGAATATTTTCAACTACAGCATAGTGTAGGCGCCATAAAAATGCACAATGCCATTTATGGGGTAAACGGACATAGGGAGTTTAAGAAAAAGGTATGTTATAGAGAACGGTGTGGAATTGCAAAAAGAAACAGTGTGGGGAGAATTGTCGAGCGTTTTGAATAAGAGTGACATGACACTAAGTTGGTGGAGGTGCAGCGCGAGATAGAAGGTCCTGAATACGGGACGCCAGGGTATATTGAGGAGAAGGTTGCAGGTGCGTGAACAGTTGACTGTTTTTAAGATTGTAAGTTCACTCTTTTTACGACTGTGGATGAAGATACCAATGGTAATAGTCTTTATTTGTTAAAATAATCGACATGGTTTGGATTATACACTGGTCGGATTTAAGGACCAGGAGTGGAGGTAAAGGCGAGGGCATTGAGGAGGACACGTGGGAGAAGAGAGTAATGGGTTTATGTGAAAATAAAATCTCACCTTTTACCGAAATGGTTGGCGTGAGAGAAAAAGAAACTGAGAATAAATAACGGAGTAGCCTACATTTGAGGAGCAATGTGGGGAGAAAAGATGCAGCGGCTGGCTTTGCACTTAAAATTCGATACATTTCAATGTTGCTAACTCTCGATAATTATATATCCTTTTAAATGAAGTTTTCGTACCGTAGAGGTTAAATATATGATTCATTAAATTATTTTCTACCCTGATGCCAAGAAATCCGACTAGTAATACCAATCATAAAACAGAAAATGATGTAAAAGTAAACAAAGCGCGATGAATTAAAACGGTGTTCAGAAGAAGCTACATGGCTTTCACCAATTTTATATAGAGTACATGCAAGTTATTTTCCAAATAAAGATAAGTCTACAGTGATTTTTATTTTCGCACACTTTATTATAGATTACATTATAACATATGCGTTTAACTATTTCATACCTTACAAATTTGGTTCACGGAATGATGTGGACGTTGGTTAGAGAAAATCATTTGATGTAAGGTATTTATTCAAAAGATGGTAACCAGTGTTACTTTTTCTTACGAAAAAGGCTAAACAGAAAACAGAAAGATTTTTTGTAATGGGGTAAATCACAGAAAAAAATTGTACCTTACACTTTACCGTACCTATGTTGTCGGATGGAAAATTAATAGTGGACTGGGAGTTGTGGGAGGAAGAAATAAATCGTGGGGACAAGACTGATGGTTTAGCAAAACCGAGGATATAGAAAGAGAATTTTGCAGAACCTTCTTGAAGTCATTCCTCCTGATCTGAGCAGAGAAAAATTAGTGAAGGACTGGCTAGGAAACTGTCAAAGCATCTTATAAAACGAGGTTTTGTAGTTTCCTCTAATGACATGGTACTGTAAAGCATTCACATTTGTCTGGGTCTCAGACCCACATCTGCAGTGCCTGTGAGGTGTGTTCGAGCCCCACACGGATGAGAGTGCCTTACGATTCAGTGTTATCACAACAACTTGTACAACTTGACATTAATATATAGAGAGAGTTTAACAAATATTTCATTACCAACTGTACATTATGTATAACTGGTTAGCAAAGCCAAGGAGCTCGTCTGGGACAATGTGGCCACGGCTGCATTCAAGATCTCCAAAGAAGCACGGACAAAAGCAACGATACTGGCATCCTCATGGGCCAATGCACCAATAGCTCTCACAGTCAATGCATCTGGCACAACTGTGAGCAGTGTACTTGAGCAACTGGCCAAAACAAATATAATAGGACAAATCTAAACTTGCGGCTAGGGTGGGGCAGGAAGCTCTGTACAGTGTTGCCACGTTTTCCATAGTGCGATGCCACCCCCCCCTCTCTCTCTCTCTCTCTCTCTCTCTCTCTCCTGGGGGAGATGTGCGTCACCCTGGGGAATTTTGTTTCTTTTATGAGTGACTTTCATTTCTTTATTTTTTTAATTATATCTAATCATATTTAAAAATATTATTGTTTTGCATATGTCACCAGATGACCTTGTTGGTGCGGCGCCATGATTTTTCATTCAATCACTCTCTCTCTCCTTCCTTCCCTCCCTTCCTCCATCCCTCAACACCTCCTCTGGCCTGCCTTCTTCCCTCCCCCCCTTGTCTCTCTCTCTCTCTCTCTCTCTCTCTCTCTCTCTCTCTCTCTCTCTCTCTCTCTCTCATCTATGGTGTTTCAGGATACATTTTGGTTATTTTCTTTAACATTATATGGTACATATTGTAAATTTGACTTTATTTTCACAACTCTCAGGAGGTAAGGACACAAAGTAAAGTGACACGAGGAGGCTTTCGGGTTAGTCTGGGTCTGTGTGAGTGTTGCTGCTCACGAGGGTTTAATGTATTGTTTTTTCTTTTACTAAGAAATTGGCATAATTTGACTTATATTCCTGCACATTATCTTATAATCACAATTGTGACATTATTACCCACCCCAGAAATACGGTAAAAGCCAATAAAAGTGACTATTTTTTTTTTTAGCAACACTGTAAAATATTTATGCCACGTTTCTGTATTGCCGTATAAATATTTCATGCATAATAAGTTTACTTTTCTTTCATATATTATAATACACACGTTAACATTGTATTCATATGTGTTTATCGTATTTGTGATGCCTTTTACATATATAACAGCCGTTTCACATTGCGGGTTTGGGAAACATAGCACCACTGTACAGAGAGTCGTGCCCCACCCTGGCCGCAAGTTTAGATTTGTCCTACCATAGCAGGACCTAGCTTTCTGCACTCGCCAACTGAGAGTCCTAGAGCAGAAGTGCAATGTTTTTGATCGGGACCTCCTCACTCTTTACCTGGCCATCTGGCATTTTCACTATTTCCTTGAGGGCCAGGAATTCACAGGTTCTACTGACCAGAAACTGCTTATCTTTGCCTTTGCCAAAACATGTGACCCATGGTCAGCCTGCCAGCAGTGCCTCCTGACCTTCATCTCAGAATGCACAACTTGCATCCAGCATATTGCAACCAGGTCGCAGATGCTTTGTCGCACACCGCCATCAATGCCGCCCACACTCTAGCACTAAGTATTGCTTATGCGGCTGTAATGGCTACCTAGCAAGAGGATGAGGAGACGCTTTCCTATTGCACCGCCATTTCAGGCCTGGTGTTGGGAGACGTGAGGTTCGGGCTCACTAACACCACCCTCCTCTGTGACGTGTCCATGGTGCAGCCAAGGTCCATAATCCCCATTGCCCAGTGTCACTGGGTCTTTGACTTATTGCACGGCCTTGCCCACCCTTCCATCTGGATGACACAGAAACTGATAGCAGCCAAGTTCGTGTGGCAAGGGCTGTGCAAACAAGTCCGTAATTGGATTACATCATGCATACTGCGTCAAACCTCGAAGAATCAAAGCCATGACAAGGTGCCACTGCAGAACTTTGACCTGCCAGACTGGTGCTTTGACCACACCCATGTCAACATCGTCATACCGCCGCCCCACTCTAGAGGTATCATCCACCTCTTCACCATTGTGGACACATTCACAAGAGAGCTGGAAGCCATCCCAGTCTCAGTTACTTCCACTTCAGTTTGAGCATTTACCCTCGTCGTCCAATGGGTCACCCGTTTTGGGATTTCGGCCGAACATCTCTGACAGGGGTGTGCAGTTCACCTCTGAATTGTGGTCAGCAATGGCCCAGCTTTTGGGCACAAAGCTGAATTGCACAACGGCCTACCACCTGCAAGGCAATAGCCTGGTGGAGCACTTCTCTCAGCACTTGAACTCATCCCTCAAGACACTGCTCACGGGCTCTGACTGGTTGGAAGAACTGCCATGGTTACTACTGGGTATATGCACTGCTCCAGTGGAGGACCTAGCTACCTCCTCAGCCGAACTGGTGTTTGGCGTCTCACTTACTGTCCCAGGGGACTTCATCACAACAGTGAGAACACCAAGAACCCACGATCATGTTGATGTACCTCCGGTCCCTACGTCCCAGCACTGCTTCACAAAAACGTATATACCACCGGACTTAAAGGACAGCCAATACACCCATCTTTGCCGAGATGCCCACCATCCACCACTGCAGAAGCTTTATAAGGGCCCATTTGGAGTGCTGCAAAACGGTCCTTCAGCCCTCATCATTGACGTTGGTGGTAAGCATGTGACCAGCAACCTTTGTTCCTTGTTGTACCCATTCAAGTACTGCATCGTCGAAACATCCATCCTTACTCATCACACTACCCAAATGCTTAAACGCACTTACGTTATTCATGTCCTCATCATCCACCCTCACTGTACAGTACATTCAGAGACTTCATTTCCCTCGAAGACAGTAACTTTACTCTTCCCTATGTTCACCATTAGATTCCGTCTCTTACACACTGTCTCAGCTCATTAACTAAGTCTTGCAGGACCCCTTCGTCTCCACTTAACAATACAGTATCATCTGCAAACAAAAGTACATAAAGTTTCCAAACGCTGCCCCCTTTCATTATCACCGCTCCAACATTCACTGCCCTACCTTGTACCACTCTTACAACCCCATCCATATTGAGACTGAACAACCATAGAGTCGTGCTTCAATCAAACATTCAGATAGAAAAAAATCACTCAGTTCACTGTCCACACGAATTGCAGCCTTAGCACTCTCATACATACTCTTTAAGGTATTTCAACAACTTTTCATTTACTCAATAATATATTCTTAGTATTTTCCAAATTCCTCGTCTATCCACTAATGTATCGGCTGGGGGGGTTCCCGTAGAAATTTTTTGTACCCTAAGTTCCTCTTTTAATTCATAAACTAGACCATCTGGGGTGTCATAAAAACGAGGGTAGACTTTTGGCATGATGGTCAGTTGGCAGAAATTCAGGGCTTTATATGAGGCAACTGTGGCTAAAATCGGACCCAAAAATTGAGGGGTGGGAAATTCAATGTTGTATATCTCCATCATAAATCACTGTATAATAATGAATCACCTCTCAAAATGTTTGTATTTAGAACCTCTACACAATGGTATATGATACATGACATTATATTTCACAGGTAGGTCACTAGAGGTCAAAAGGTCATGAAAATTTAAGTTTGCTTATATTTTGAGTATGCCACCAATATTTGCCATTCTAGCTCAAATGCAAGATTATTTTGGACAATTATTAGCTAAATCCTTTACTTTGGACTTCAGTACACATATTCCAACATCTCATATTTCGTTATTACCCAAAATATAGTAAAGGTACAAATTGAAAAAAACTGAATTTCCATAAACAGAAAAATAAGGCCATTTTTTCCGCTGAAATTGTGTATGCATTCAATTTCACAATTATTATATGCTTTCACTTATATTAGGATTCTATTAAACTATTGAAGATGTTTTATTTAATATTATTTATGCTTCAAAGCCATGAATTTTTACTGAAACTCTTTATTTCAGGTTGTTGAAGAACCATGGCTGAAAACACTGTGAAGTTAACCGGGTCGTCGTCCGCTGCTACAATTGTTGGAGCTTCCAAGTGTATAATATGTCAATCATCATCTGGAGTAACTACAAGCAGTGAAAATGGGAGAAAGAGGATCAGGGAAGCAGCAGAAATCCGAAATGATTGTGTTTCCAAGAGACTGAAATTGATAACTAGCGATAATTTTGTTTATCACATGAATAACAAATGTTATAAGACCTACACCTTACGCAAAACTCTTGACACAATTCAGGCGAAGAAATCTGACAGCCCAGAAAAGGATTATGAAGGAGGCAGGGCTGAAACAGCATCTGTTCATCACTTTAGATCACAGAGCACCCCTCGTGCTGTTCACAGTGGGCAGAGTTCAATGTCTCAATCCAGAAAAACGTGTGTGATATGTGGGAAAATTAAATGCCAAGGTATATTTGCGAAATATCGGATATCGGAGAAAGACAGAGCATCTAGGTTCCTAGAAGCAACAGTTTCCCTGCAGGATGATGTATATAGAAGGACCTGTGACCTTCAAGACATAAACTCTGTTTTCGGTGCAGATTTGTTGTGTCATAAACGGTGCATTAATAGATATTTGGTGAAGTATGAACGTTCAAGTCTTAATTGTAGTGGAGGTCCAGTAAACAGAAAGAAAGAAGTCTGGTTAGAGGTTATTAAGGAGATTGAAGCACGTTTGTCTAATGGTGAAGGATTGGAACTTAGTTATGTTCGAGACCGTATGAATGAAAAGATCCCTTCAGGTAACGTCACAAACCAAGAGGTGAAATTATTAATTATTAATCATTTTGGTGAAAATGTTAAGTTTACTTTGCCAAAACAGGTGAACAGATCTCTGTTGTTCTTCAGTG